>NW_019397107.1:0-7805 GCF_000591075.1 Eurytemora carolleeae
TGAGTTCTCCCTACGGATCTGTACAGAACGTATTGTAAAAAACTAGTTTTAGAAGCTGTTTACAGACCGACTACGCATGCGCAAGTTTCGTGTGTGGAAGGGGGCAGATTCTACCTTAGTATATATTTGTTTTTCATGCAAGATTCGTCTATTATTAAAACCGTGTTAAATTTCTAGGATCACTGCAGTAACTATGCTTTATATATATATGAATATCGTTTATTTATGTTCGGTTGTGGTTTGATATCTTATGAATGTAATGTATTGGTTCCATTCCACAGTTTTTTAATGCCTGAATTGATTTATTGCTGTATTTTGTATGATTTTATCACTCAATGCTTTTTCTGTGGGTTTATAAAAAACTTGTTTAGATTGAAGTCTCGGAGAAATAAACGTTCGGAACCATATTATTATCCTTTATTATGGAGAGTAATCAGAAGAGGAAGGCTTACAATCCTATCTCGAGAAATACCGCACGGTACTTATAAAGATTTCATTAGGTCTTTAGGAAAAATCGCTAAGTAGCGAAACAGTAACCCTGTACAGGGTGTCCGAATACACATGGGAATTGGATAACGACTTGAATATCGTCTTTGATTTCCGATCATTGATAAATGACAAAGTGCAGCAAAATATGATTGAAAGTCTATTGAGCTTTTCAACTTGACAGAGATACTAAACACTTAAACAGCTTTGTTGATTTTTAATTAACTGAAATCTGGATCAATTTCCTACTATCTCTGTCAATATTGAAGGTCAACAAATGGTAGACAACATTTTGGAAATCCCGAGACCAGTAGTTTTTGGTGTTAAATATTCAGCTGTGATACTAAAAAAGCTTATTAACGAGATAATCCCACTTAAAACAAAGACGATATAGAAGTCGTCATTTAATTTCAATGTATATTGGGACACCCTGTATTTAAAACCCATGCCATAGCCCATAATAATAGAAAATCTAACATATTAATATTGGTTTGCAAAATCTAAATGATGTCACATTTTTACTCCTTTTCTGTGAAACCAAATGCAAAGGAACATTATTTTCAAGACGACATTAAAAGCATCTTTAAACTTGGAAAAGGTTTTTTTCTTTCTACAGCTTTGGGTGCATGTTTGTTTGAAACCGCGTTGCCTAAATCTTATTGTGAAATCTCTATAAAGATCAGTGTGATCAGTTTCTTTGTCATGTGATCAGTTTCTTTGTCATGTGATCAGTTTCTTTGTAATGTGATCAGTTTCTTTGTCATGTGATCAGAATCTTTGTCATGTGATCAGTTTCTTTGTCATGTGATCAGTTTCTTTGTCATGTGATCAGTTTCTTTGTCATGTGATCAGTTTCTTTGTCATGTGATCAGTTTCTTTATGATGTGATCAGTTTCTTTGTCATGTTATCAGTTTCTTTGTCATGTGATTAGTTTCTTTGTCATGTGATCAGTTTTTTTGTCATGTGATCAGTTTCTTTGTCATGTGATCAGTTTCTTTGTCATGTGATCAGTTTTTTTTATCATGTGATCAGTTTCTTTATCATTTGATCAGTTTCTTTGTTATGTGATCAGTTTCTTTGTAATGTGATCAGTTTCTTTGTAATGTGATCAGTTTCTTTTTCATGTGATCAGTTTCTTTGTAATGTAATCAGTTTCTTTGTCATGTGATCAGTTTCTTTACACCATTAAAAAGCCACCCTTTAATAAAAACTGTATTTGAATAAAAGCTTCAACCAATACCTTTGGTCCATGTTTAGGTATGCTTCAAGTGCTGACTCCGCCCATACTGAGAACAGGATCAAGAATTCAAACCATGAAGTTACAGAAATATTAAACCAATATCCATGTAAGCTTTCTAAACCAATATTCATCTAAGCTTTTTAGACTAATATCCATGTTAGTTTTTTAACCATTATCCATATATGATTTTCAGACCATTATCCATGTAAGGTTTTTAAACAAATATTATGGTCGATCATACTGCCACAATAAGAATAAACAGATTACCAGATCTCAATTAATATATTATTTATATAAACGCTGATCACTGTACAATATTGTAAGAATACACCCTATTATCGATATTATAATAAACCTGATATCTTTTAAACTTAATATTATTTCTAGTGATAATTGATATCCATGTCATGCTGTTTGGTGGGTTCGGGTTTCTCATGACGTTTCTCAGATATTACGGAATATCAGCACTCAGGAGGGTTTACATCCTATCCATTTATTCGTTTTTTATCAAATCTCAGGTTATTGAAACCCTTAGATTTATATAATTTCAAAACTGACATTTTTATATTCTGGTATTTATCTAAATCTGAGGTTTCAGATTACTAGCTGAAGCCCAGAGATTATCTAAACCCTGAGATTATCTAAACCCTGATATTATCTAAACCCTGAGATTATCTAAACCCTGAGATTATCAATACCCTGAGATTATCTGAACCCTGAGGTTATATAAACCCTGAGATTATCTAAACCCTGAGATTATCTAAACCCTGATATTATCAATACCCTGAGATTATCTAAACCCTGATATTATCTAAGCCCTGATATTATTTAAACCCTGATATTATCTAAACCCTGATATTATCTAAACCCTGAGATTATTTAAAGCCTGAGATTATCTACACCCTTAGATTATCTAAACCCTGAGATTATCTAAACTTTGAGATTATCTAAACCCTGATATTATCTAAAACCTGAGATAATCTAAACCCTGATATTATCTAAACCCTGAGATTATCTAAACCCTGATATTATCTAACCCCTGATATTATCTAAAACCTGAGATTATCTAAACCCAGAGATTATCTAAACCCTGAGATTATCTAAACCCTGAGATTATCTAAACCCTGATATTATCTAAACCCTGATATTATCTAAACCCTGATATTATCTAACCCTTGATATTATCTAAACCCTGAGATTATCTAAGCCCTGAGATTATCTAAACCCTGATATTATCTAATCCCTGAGATTATCTAAACCCTGATATTATCTAAACCCTGAGATTATCTAAACCCTGAGATTATCTGAACCCTGAGAGTATCTAAACCCTGAGATTATCTAAACCCTGAGATTATCTAAACCCTGTTTCTAGTTTCACAATGATTATCACAGCACTGATGACCGAGCTTGCTATCCTGTGTATCGGATTTCTCCGTCTATCTCCAGGAGAGTATTATATCAAGATAGATATGCTGACT
Organism: Eurytemora carolleeae; assembly: GCF_000591075.1. Lineage (NCBI taxonomy): Eukaryota > Metazoa > Arthropoda > Copepoda > Calanoida > Temoridae > Eurytemora > Eurytemora carolleeae. The sequence continues at coordinate 3,206 of NW_019397107.1, forward strand.
GTTCTGGAGGGAGGGTTGGCTGCTGCAACTGTCCTAATATCATTCGGAGTTCTAATAGGGAAAGTTAACCCCTTCCAACTCCTCGCTCTCGCCTTTATAGAGACTATTCTATTTTCTATCAACGGTCATATTGGATATGAACTTCTTGGTGCAATTGATGCAGGTTTCCTAAATTTTAATATTTGTTTTATCAAAACAAGAATTAATAGCGAAAAGTATTTGAACTAGGCTGGGATAGTCTAAATACTTTTTTGTGTGGTCAAGACCTCACTAGATTGAACCTGCCATACCTAGTTCATTTTTCTTTCACTGGTATGATTATTTTTAGGGGGGTCCATTTTTATCCATGCCTTTGGAGCTGTGTTCGGGATAGCAATAGGTAAAAATAATTAAAATTATAAAGAATTCATTTTTAATTTTTTTATCATTTCAGGGTTTGTAATGAGAGGAAGAGATTATAACTTATCTTCAAGCTTGCAAACCAGTACATCAGTTTCAGACATGTTCTCCTTATTAGGTGTCCTATAATACAAAAAAAATCATATTTAATTCATACTTAAAGAGATTGTATAAAAGTAAATTCAAGTGAATCGCTATTTGTTGAATGGCATTTCCGAATCCTTGAGATACCATTATAATTTTCTCACGGTGGGTACCATTTTACTATGGTTGTACTCTAGGTGCCATTTTACTATGGTTGTACTCTAGAGATACCATTTTACTATGGNCCCAGTTTCAATGCTCTGCTGGTGTATGAAGATGCTCGGCACAGGGAAATTTAATCTTTAATATTTAATTGTTGTCTTCTCAAGGTCAATTTTTAATGTAATAATTGATTTTTATCCAAATGTCAATTTTTGAGTATTTCATCGAAAAATTCTTAATTTATATTTCATTTTTATTCTATATTTAAAATCTAAAACATATCGTTTTTGATTCCCGGTCATTTTTGTTTTAAATTTTCCCTCTTGTATTTTGGAATTCGTCTAGAGTCTAATCCTAAAGAAAAGTGCAAAGATATTGCAAATAAATTGCGAATATTTTTAAAGCTATCAAAACCTAAAATTATCCATTAAAATTTTAATCCTTTCCTGAAAACTGGGATAGTTTTAGAACTCATTTCTATTTTTAAATAATTCAAATAATTGATCGAACATGAATAATTCAATATTTCCTGATAACAGCAGCATTGGATTAAATCAAACTCCCCAGAGCCTATATTAACACTTATATCTGCCTCCTAGCTTCAACAGTCTGCACCTTCCTTCTCTCAGCAATCCTATCCAAGGGGAGAAAGTTCTGTGCTGTAGATATACAGAACGCGACATTATCAGGGGGTGTTATGATGGGCGCATGCGCAGATTTAATGGTACAACCTTACGGGGCATTTGCTGCTGGCTGTGTGGCAGGATGCGTCTCAACGTTTGGATATAAAATTTTCCAGGTAAAGTTTTAAATCTTTCAAGAGACGGATTTTGGTTTAAGAAAAAGATTACAGACAACTTTTTAAGGTAAATCTTTAATTAAAACTCGAAAAATGTCTTTGACCTACAATGCAAGACAAATAAATTCTGACGGATTAAAAACAGCCTTTAAAAAGTCCATAAGGTAGATATTTTTTAAAAATTATGGAAAATTAATGAAACCTTATCTTGTAGCCTGCTCTATTGGACTGGTTCAACTACCATGATACTTGTGGTGTAATCAACCTGCATGGTATTCCTGGAATCCTAGGAGGATTATTTTCCGTGCTCATGGCTTCTCTTGCAGACGAAATTGTTTACGGACCAGCGTAAGTTGTTCCATACTATTAAAGGTGAAATTGTCATTAATCTCTTTTAATAAACTCTTGGAACCTTGGGAGCTCATAACTTTCATATTAATCGCTAGACTGTTATAGCGATTCTTAACACCTTTCCTATTAACAATTTTGATTTTAATTGTAACTCTGAAAGTTGCATTTTTGGTAAATTTTTCATTATCATTTCCTGGGGTCATGTGAGTTGGCATTGGTCCTAATGGGTTTATTCCTTTTTATATATTTATTGGACACAAACAGATAGACAAGCATAATATATATATATATATATATATATATATATATCTGGTTTTTTTCAGTTTATACTTGGTGTTTAAAAGAATGGCTCCTGAAGCAGATACCCCTGACCTTGCCAGGCTTCAGGCCCTGCTACCTTCCATAGAACCTGGAGAGGGAAGAACAGCATCAGAACAGGTTACCTTTTCAATCATTCTTTTAACAATTATGATAACCGGCAAATATTCAGAGAGGGGGACATCTATACAATGAAAGGGTTATCGTGCACTGTCTTATATTGGCACAAATACAGCGACTCGAAAACATTCTTTTAAAAGCAGCGCAATAAATGGACAAGCAAAGGGCCGGATGCAAGAAAAAGAGAAACTGCAGACAGGCAGATGGAGAAAGGCGAAAAAAGATGAACATTTGAAATTATTAATTATGCCTCGCACCATTTTATTTTATAAAAATTTTAAAAACATTGTTAAAAAAAATTTTTGCTCAGTGAAAAATGGAAAATTCTATTTTTAAAATTTCTCTAGAAATATTTTGGAACTTTTACTGTTTAAGTGATGCAATCTTGAATGCAAGAATATTTTAATATTTCAGTCAGCTTTATGTAGAAGCAACAAAATGTAAAGATATGAATTGGTCAGCACTTTTTTGAAAGAAAACAATCGTTTTTCATTCACTTATAAGAAAAAAATTGTCTTGTGACTGGATAATAACTTCGAAATATTTCATACAAGTATAATTCTTATCTAGGCATTGATTCAAATGGCTGTCTTGGGGATCAGTGTGGGGATTGCATTAGTCTCCGGAGTTATCACTGGTTTCGTCATCAACATTGATTTCATCTTCTGCTGTCTCAAGGACACCGAGATGTTTGATGATGGATATTTTATTCTCAACTATTCTCCACAAGATCTAGATTCTACTCAAGAACTCAATTTCTCTCAGGAAAATTCTAGACCTGAAAGTCTGCCTGAAACTGTGATTAAAGGTTGGTTAATTGTTATACTTTGTCACCTATAAGTGAATTGTTGTTTATAGAGATAGAGAAAGTTATAAATATGAGTTCTGTAAATAGAATTCTTTAAACCTGCAGTCTCTATAAACACTTAAATACAGTAGATACTGTTAAACCTTAGGTCTAACTAAATGATACATGGTGGGGGTTGAAAAATGGTTATTGGTTAAAACTTGAAAATACATTTTAACTATTCATAAAAGCACAAATATCAATTCTTAAAGAATCTGTTACATTCGTTTGTGAATTTTACAAAAAGGAGTTTTAGTTTATGTAAACACCCAGCAGAGTTCCCATATACAGAAATAATTGATTCCAACCATGATCTGACATTCTTTGTTAAAAATATGCACTTTGAACTCCGTTACAATACCTAAGAAGAACACTTTACATTAAAGTGTCTTAGACATAACTTTTATTCATTAATGAATTTCATCGCAAAATAAAACAATGTTTTTTGTAAGGGCCTCCTGAAAATCCACCCCAATACTATCTAAATGGCAACACTGTAATAGATAGGTAATACATATAATCAAAAACTCATACACAATGCGCACAATTCATAGATTGCCACGATATATTTTCTGAAATGAAATCAATAAATCAACATATGTTTAGAAGAAACTCTACCTTCCATCCCAGCATGGGGCAGAAGGATAGACAGGCCAATGAAATCATGATAAGGTCCAAAAGGTTGATTTTTAAACAATTTTTCACGTTCTCTTCACTAATGCATGCTAATTGTTGATTCTGTGTACTGTCAAGTGCAGTACTGTGCAGGGGCGTAATTTGTAATTTTGCTTGGGGGAGGAGGGGGGCTTAGCACCCGTTGGGGCCTGAAAACCGCCTGAAATTCAAAGATTTCACTTGTCCTATGGGGGGTCTTAACCCCCATAGTTATCCCCCTTTGAATACGCCTCTGGAACTGTGTACTGTGTTCTATTTACTATGTTATATACACTGTGCTCTGTGTACTGTGAAATGTGAACTTTGCACCGTGCTGCACTATGTACTGTGCACTATGCACCGTGCACTGTGACCTCTGAGCCGGCAATTTAAAAAGTATCGTTTAACGAAACTCTTGAGTTTTCTTTTGTGGGGTCTAAACATTTGTGTAGATTTCAATTTAAGAAGTTAGAAAGAAATGGAGAATATAAAGAAACTAAATAATATTATATTTCGTAAACAAATATTGGTAGCTAACCGGGTTTCTAATACTCTGTTGCATCACGATACCCGGCCCTGCTTTAATTTTTGGACTCTTCTGTTTACTGTGCATTGTTTACTGTTATTTTGTAAGTAAAAAATAGAATGCAGACAAAATTAGTTCTAAAAAAAGCTTTGTTGTTCACTCATCATTCATAGTTTATCCTATTTTGCTTTCTATGATTTTATATAGTATGTATGGAGATATTTAGTCATCAAGCGAAGATTGAATACAATTAATTTCAGGTAAAAATATGAAAACAAGTTAAAGTTCTCTTTGCTGAATAGTTTAGCACACATTTGCATATGGGGGGGGGGGGGTGTAG
>NW_019397107.1:7966-19369 GCF_000591075.1 Eurytemora carolleeae
TTATTAGCTCCAGGAGTAGCTGAGGTTTAGCTTATTAGCTCCAGGAGTAGCTGAGGTTTAGCTTATTAGCTCCAGGAGTAGCTGAGGTTTAGCTTATTAGCTCCAGGAGTAGCCGAGGATTAACTTATTAGCTCCAGGAGTAGCCGAGGTTTAGCTTATTAGCTCCAGTAGTAGCTGAGGTTTAGCTTATTAGCTCCAGGAGTAGCCGAGGTTTAGCTTATTAGCTCCAGTAGTAGCCGAGGTTTAGCTTATATTTTAGAAGGAGTTTTTAGATAAAAAAGTTTTTAAATCATTCGGATGGGGAAAATGTCTAAGAAAGAATGAGCACACAATGAACCTCTGTGAAAAAAAAAATATTTTAATAGAATTAAATTTATAGATTTGCTTAATAAAAACTTTAAATGTATTCTGTATGGACAAAAATTACAAAATTGTCTGTTGTATGTTTTATCCTTGTATTGTATTTGTATTCCACTTAATATTGCATTTTTCAAAAATAAACATAACCCATTTTACATCTATACCCAAAAGAGGAATATTTTTTTATCGGTAACAATTATTTCAGGCATATATTCTCTCATATTATTTAGATTAGGCTTTGCAAAATACAATATTTAAAGGAACAAAATTATCAAAGGCGAACAAGGCAAAATGCGTAAAACTTGGTTTAAATGCAAAACTAAAATTTACATGCAATGTAACACTTAAAGGTTTAATGAAAAAAAAATGTAACACTTGGTCAAAATATTTTTAAACCCCCAAGAAATTTGCGTCCTTTTACATATATCTATGTGTTTTGTGTGCATGCAATGTAAGACGCACTTAAAATGCATGCCACTCAATTGTAAAAATGCTACTCAATTGTAAAAATGCTACTCTGTTGTAAAAATGCTACTCTAATGTAAAAATTTACTCTAGTGTAAAAATGCTACTCTAGTGTAAAAATGCTACTTTAGTGTAATAATGCTACTCTAGTGTAAAAATGCTACTCTAGTGTAAAAATGCTTTTCAAGTGTAAAAATGCTACTCTATTTAAAAATGCTACTCTAGTGTAAAAATGCTACTATAGAGTAAAAACACTACTCTAGTGTAAAACTGCTACCCTAGTGTAAAAATTCTACTCTAGTGTAAAAATGCTACTCTAGTGTAAAAATGCTACTCTAGTGTAAAAATGCTACTCTAGTGTAAAAATGCTGCTTTAGAGTAAAAATACTACTCTAGTGTAAAAATGCTACTCTTGTGTAAAAATTCTACTCTAGTGTAAGAATGCTACTCTAGTGTAAAAATGCTACTCTAGTGTAAAAATGCTACTCTAGTGTAAAAATGCTACTCTAGTGTAAAAATGCTACTATAGAGTAAAAATACTACTCTAGTGTAAAAATGCTACTCTAGTGTAAAAATGCTACTATAGAGTAAAAATGCTACTCTAGTGTAAAAATGCTACTCTAGTGTAAAAATGAAAAAAACTAAGATATCAATTTTCTCTTTTGTCTTTTCTGCGTAATGTGTGCTTGCAATCTCTAAAATCCGCGAATAGAATCATAAGAAATAAAGAATTGAAGATAATGAAGATGTCGTCTTTTCAAGATTTAGGGGTTCACAATAACCCTGATGTAGCAGCCCAAAGGAGTTACACGATGCATGCTCTCTCTCTGTGTTGTATTTCAATGCTGCATGCGTGTAACTCCTTTGGGCCTCTGCCTCAGGGTTATTGTAAACGGAAAACCTCCTAAATCTTGAAAAGACGACATCTAGTGTTCTATCTGTATTTTTATCAATCTATGTGTTTAGTGCTCTTGACATTGAACCCCCTGGGAGTACAGCTGAATACTATAATCTAGGATATGATGGATATCAAGCCTAATTAATATCAAACTAGAACGATCTGGAATACAACGACGACCTTTAGTATATTATCTGTAGATTAGTACATATAGTTTAATCAATTTTGAAGCAATCCATAAACTGATTTTTTATTGTAAATTTTAATAAATGAATAAATATAAACATGTTTTAGCGATAAAATTTAATCAATTTAAGATTGTCAGGCCATTCCAGATTTTTCTGGTCACAACTGTTTATTCTATCATTTATTGGTCCTTTTTTGAAATATTCAAGTAAAAGAATAATAAAATCTTGCAAATTTATCTTAAATATTTTTTTATTTGGGGTGTTATAGCTACAAACGGATGTAATTATTCAGGGTGTTTTTTTATTTATGATTCTGGTACAGCACAGGTTAAATTATTATGGATTATATTTATTAAACAATTAAGGTTGTCCACATCGACGTTTTGTCTAAAGCAAAAAAAATTATTTAGAATTCTTCATTAAATGTTCAAAATGGCCTCCGTTCTCTTTCGCAGACGAACTGGTTCTAGAGCGGAAGTTGTCTGCTACTTTGACATGGGCGAGAGGTGCGCGACAGGGTTTTAACGCTACACCCTCATTTTTTACCGATCTGGCTGCCATTTATAGGGAACCCTCTCTATGACAATGCCTAGTTCGTCTTAAAGGGATCGGAGTATTATTTTTGGTCCGCCCCTCCAGAAAACATGATTTTTTTCGTAAAAATATGAAGTGACAGAAAATATGAAATTGTACGATGATTAAATGGTTTTTTGGGGGATTCTTATTTCAAATTATAAAACGTCCATTAATAATCTATTCACAACTTTTCTTTATATCAAAAGTATTTTTTTAATGTCTGAGATATAAGCTTTTTAAAAATTACAGAATTAAAAAACACCCAGTATGATACTCCTCCTTCTGAAAAAGATTGCAATGATAGAGGAATATAGAGCATTTGAGTTTGTGACAAAGACTCCGTTCCTTTCTAGAACGTTTTGGCAAAATAGGTTTCCGCGGTTATTAAAATTTATAATCTTGTACCTAAACCTACCATTTTCTGATGATAAAGGTAGACAAGGCAGTGACGGGGAGTAAAAAAGTGAACAACACCTTTAAAAATTTAAAAAAGGTATAAGACCTATTTCTGTTGTCATTATTCGTGCACCCTCTCTTTAATATCAAAACTTTAGGATTTAAAAGAATTCTTTTTAATCAATCAACAAGTTCTTCTCAGAAAATTTGAGGTTTAGTAAATTCATATTTGATTTGATCAAGTTCATTTGATTTCATTGAATTAATTTGATTTAAGATATTTATACTTTTTCTTATTAATGTTTAAAGTAATTCTACTTTTACCATAATTTACCATCATTATACACTAGGTTATCCACCCTATGGTAGGGTTTACCCTTATTATTCATAAAGGAAATGGATTGGAATCTACAAAATGAAATTAATAAAAAAAATCTGAAGTTGAAAACTTCTCACAAAATTAAATATAAATATTATAAATGTTCATCGAATGGAATTGAGTCTTTGGAACAAAAATCAAATATTTAAACCTCAATATCTTTAGAACTCGATGTTGTAAATCTTTGATATTTCAAACTCAGATTATTTAATCTGACAGAATTCATAAGGTCTAAGGTCTGCAACATTTGGTTCCAAAGATATAGTGATTAGAAAATCAGAGTTTGTGGCAAAGACTCAATTCCTTTATTATCATTATTAATACTGTTATCAATAAATTATCTCTTTGTGAAAAATATGTAAAATAAATGTTTAGTCACATCAAAACCGGATATTTTTGCAGTTTTACTATGGGGTTTATTAGCTGATTATACCGGAGGCGCAATCGATCCTGAGCCTCCTAAACATTGCATGGAAAAAAGGGATTTGGTAATTTATTTTCCATTTAAATAAAATATTTCTTCTGTACATGGGGGTGAACGTTCTTTAAAAACTGTTTATAGTTTAGTAAAGTTTAAAAACTGTTTATAGTTGAGATTAGAATAGATCAACAAATGCTACAGTAAAGACTGAGGTCTCTTTTGTTCTGTTTCCTGCAACAAAAAAATCAACAACAATTATCTTTTATTTATTCCATTATAATTCAAAGTTTTAGATATTAAATAAATCCTAATTAAAAACTTAAAAGTTTAAATCCTTTATTCTCCTGCAGAAATCCAAACTTAACTCCATAAATTCCAAATATATTTTTGTATTTTCAGTTTAAATCCCAGCCGGTTTCAATCCTAGTTTAAATCCCAATTTAAATCCCACCGAAATGCAGTTTAAACTGGTTCCGACAGTTTTTGTTTCAGTCGACCAATACAAGTGAGACGCTACGCACAGGATGTGATTAGGAAATTTTACCCCCCCCCCCTCTCTCTCTCTCCTCTCCCTTACCGCAATATTTATAGCACTCAATACTGCCTATGGTTTAATGTATATTATAGTGATTCACCCCCCCCCATTGGCCTTAGGGCCTTAATTTCCCATGTTGATGGTACTTTTCAGCCCTGTTAAGCTTCATTCACTTCAGTTGTCTGCTGACGTTCAAGTAGGAAAGATGTGAGAAATAAGCGCTCCCAGTGAATCCTTTCACAAAGTACTTCCACACGGTTTTTCCATAGTTAGATATTAATAACCTTCATTACAAGATATTTTTATAACAGCTCCGCTGGTTAATATCTAGATATCAATCCGTCCACTGCACTGGTTGATATCTGAAGGTTTGATATAAATCTAGTATATAGGGTTTTGTACAGAACAACAACACAAATTAATTCCAGCATTTAATAATCATGCAATATAGTTATAAATATTTTTATAGTGTAGTTAACAGGGGTTCTTAGTCTAAAAAGTTTACTTTTCATCCTTTTATTACTTGCAGTAGACTTATATATTCGTTTAGCTGGCTCTGTCTTGAAATGCAATATTAAAAATGCATTTAAGTGAAAATTTGAGACTGGGAGGTAGAATAAAGTAGTTTGGACCGGTTTAGGGTTTAAAGTATTTGATTGGTTTAAATAAATCAAAGCGGTTAGAATTCAGGGTATGATATAGTATTAGAGCAAAATTGTTTATTCCTATAATAAATCATTCAGTTTTCTCTTTAAAATTCAAAAAGTGCTAAAAGTCAACCCACATTATAGTGCTTATATTCTGTTCTTAAAATAAGCCCTTTTAAAACTTAAATTGGACACCCTGTTTGTTTAATCCCTGTACGCATTAAAATTCTAATCCGAACTAACGCCTCATATTATTCAATCTTCCGAAAGGATGAGTTTAACTTATTTAAACAGATTTAGATTAGTTTCGCCTGTTCAAAAGGACCAACTATTTTCCTTGGTTTTTTAAAATAAAATCTTTAAAAAAGAAAGTTCCTGTATTTATTCTACTATTCATTTCCGTTCTAAAATAGATCCAGTTTCCGATAAAAACAATGTGCAAAATTTGAGTAGCTTGGTTCCGGAAATGTATTTTCATGAAGTGTGTTCGGAAAATACATTCTAAAAACAAGAAATACTTTTTTTGAGTATCCAATATTTCGAATTCATGATGGAGTAGTATTCTCTGTTTTTCTGTCTGTTTGTTTGTATGTCAAATGTCAAAACTGTTACACCGATTGACCTAAAGTTTTGATTTGGGAACTCGGTAGAACCACAGGAACGTTGTTAGCATGGTTTAAAAATTATTATGTAGTTTCCAGACAAATCTGAGTTCCCAAGCTGGTCTCAAATAAATGTCTTTCTCCTTCTTTTTGTCCTTAATATTTTTTTCTTTTTCGAATAAATCCTCAAATTGTTTTCTTTATATTTACATTCATCCATGCTGTTTGATTTTATTGAAATTAATTGATCTCGACTACAGTTGAAAACAATTGCTCGGCTTCATTTTAAACCACAATCTTCAATTTGCAATCTATAATATACAATAGTAAAATGCAATCTTTTTACAATCTGTTATAAACCTCTAAATCTTCAATTTGCAATCTATAATATACAATAGTAAAATACAATCTACTTACAATCTAATATAAAATTCTACAATCTACAATTTGCAATCTATAATGTACAAAAGTAAAATGCAATCTTTTTACAATCTGTTATAAACATCTAAATCTTCAATTTGCAATCTATAATATACAAAAGTAAAATACAATCTACTTACAATCTATTACAAAAATCTACAATCTACATTTACAGTGCAACCTATTCTATTGAATTTGCTATTTACATACAATATATAACTTACAACCTGCAATCTATGTCCTAAATATATAATATGCATTACAATTTACAATTTTCAATATGCATTACAATTTACAATTTACAATAAGCATTACAATTTAAAATTTTCAATATGTATTACAATTTACAATAAGTAATATTTTTAGCAATATTAAAAAAGTATTACAATTTACAGAGATTCAGCTCGTCTTTACAGCGGCCTCATCCTTTGTGGCCGTGGGTAACACTATATTTAAAACCTTTATTTAATCTACAATCTTTAATTTCGATGTGCAATCTATAAACTTTAATTTCAAACTTTGATTTTCTAATCTGCAATTAATCTACAATCTAAAATGTAATATATGCAATTTATAAAAAAATAACAATAGAAAAATCCTAGAAACATGTTTGTAAATCAAACACTACAATGCTGTACAACATAAACTACAGACGATATAAGAGCACCCTCAATGTCGTTTTGTGATAAATGTTTAGTGATTTGGTTTGTGCTGTAACACGTCTCAAGGTAAGGATTAATTGAAATATTTGTTTTTTACAATAATCAAAATGTTCTCTTGAAGAAAACTGAATTTGCGAATTTTTAAATATATTTTAGTAGATTTCTGAAGTTAACTTTTGTTGCAGTAATACTTGATCACACTGTAGCAAGCGTCAATTATTTTCTTAGCTTTACTTGTTCATATCAAATTGAAAAATGGATATCATCTGTCAACAGTATCTCCGTAAATAAGACTGATATATCTAGATCTATGTGTTTATATTAACCAGGGAGTAATTGGATATATCTAGGAGAATAATATATCTTGATGTATACAATGTTTATTCTCTCCTCTGGGAGGGAGCTGGAAATTAAAAAAGTATCGATGAACGAACACCTCCTCTCCCGGGCCGCCCCCCCCCCACCGGAAAACGTGTTAACTTTTTAGGATCTGCTAAGAAACTTAAATCTCTTTTGTCGTTATGCAATGTATAATGTAAAAATGTCGTCTTTTGTGTTTACAACTTTTAACGATTTCATAAACCGTTAACAAAAAAATGTCCGTGCGCTCCGCGCCGTAAATGCAGTTAATACTGTAATAACCCGTTAACGGCTGTGCCGTTAACAATTTCATTAACGTTAACGAAATTGTGTTGGCGCTTTAGCGCGTCGTTACCGCCGTTAATTCTGTAATAACGGTACTGTTAACGGATGTTGAACATTTTCTGCTCACTAACCGTTAACGAAAAAGCTTGAAAAAGTTGGAACGTGTCCAGCCCTAGAAGAGATACCAAAAGTTATAAAATTACAGCATATATATTGCGTCTAAATCTATGTATAATGTATATCCGGACCCTAATACACTAACAAAACTCGGTTTCCCGGTTTCGTGGATTCTGAAGTTTCCTGCTCTATGGGCCTAACGTAAACATGTTATACAAACAAATAGATAGATGAGGCGATAGAAATTAGATGGGGGAGGGGTAAATAAAGAGGGGGGGGGCAAACCAACAGAGGCGAATTCAGGGGTCTATGGGGGTTCAGCCCCCCCCTCTGGGTGCTGAAATCTATGGTTTCTAGGGTTTTTTTTTGGGCCCCAATAGGTGCTGAGTCCCACTCCCTTATGAATTTTAGGAAAACTTTTTAAAAACTTATTTATAAAATAAAAGATTTACTGATAAATTTAAACTTTTGCAGAGTAATCTCCATGGTAAATCCAATGTTTATATATTAATATTTATAGATATATTGATAAGTATATAGATATATATATAGATAAGCGTATAACACTCAAGGACTCGGATTACATGCTAATATATATTCTTGGATGGGTTCTCCACATTTATTATATTTGAGAGAAAGAGCTTGAAGCGTTGGTAAACACTGTCTAGTGGTTTCCTTCATTTTACAGTTCTTGATAAAATATTAAATCCCGGCACACACACACAGATCCAAACAGAGAGAAAATTTTGCATCCATTTTCACGACCGGGTCAACTTTGAAGTGTCGCAACGCCTTGGCCTTTTGGTTTTACTTACTAAATCAATCATTTTTTGTAGCTCTAGACACATACATTTTAGGTTTTGAACGGGATTGTTATTAGCTACGGTTTAAAAGAAGTAATTGGTAGCGCAATCACATCGATCTATAGATACGAGCCTTGGCCTTAACTATGAGGTTTTAAATATCTATCAGAATTTGGCTGATCAGAATTTGTATTTGTCGACCCAGTCTTGAAAATTGAGGCACAATTGTCAATTATGTCTGAATCTCTCTGTATTCTCTGAACTTTAAATTTATAAAATTTATTTTCTTTCTAAAAATGGAGTAATCCAAGGTTCAATTTTCCGATATAAAAACTAAGATATTAATCATCGATGAGTTTATAGAATATTTTGTGAATCACTGATGGCATTTATAGTTTCAAGAATACCTAAAAAACGTTAACAATCTTTTCAGCTCCAAAAATCTGGCATGATTTATGGATTCTTAGCAATATTCACTTTTTTATTTTCTTTATTTATTTTGTACACAAGTTATGTTTTTAATACGTGTATGTGCCGGTAACCCCTTACCACAACTTCAGCAAATTAATAGATTCCTCCTAATTCTTTATCCCTTTTCCTCTCTCTTCGACCAAATTGTTTTCACTTAACTTAACATATAATAAAGTCATAGAAAGAGAGTATTTCGAAAAAAGGCTTTAAAATAAAAATATCCCGAAATCAAATAAAATCTTACAAAAAAAAATCTATATAAGTTAGAAAGCACTTTTTGAAATACTTTTTTGATTGTGAGTTTCTGTTTTGATTCAACTGGTTTTTTTTTCCCTATCCTCTCCCCTTTTTTCTCCTTCGAATCTTACTTTAGATTAATTTTATGTTTTCTCTCTCACTCCAACTACAACCCAAACCTTACTCAGGTGTACTTATCTTTTTTTCACTTGAACCTGAACTCTTCTCTTCAGCTCTTGTTTGTGGTTTAGATTTTGAAAAGGATAAATCTTCTTTCAAAACTCAACATAGAACACGACATTTAGGAGACTGATGAACAAAACACCAAGCTTGTCATCGGTGTTCAAGTTTGTGAAAGAAACTGAACACGACTGGATCACTTCACGTAAATAAGGAAATTAATTACATCTTTTAATTCCATTATATAAAACCGGGTTTCTGGAACCCGGTTTAATACCAAAACTGTGTCTAAAGTTTCTGGCAGTGCTATCTATCCGTTGCACAGACAATATTTTGCAAAGACATTTTATCAAATCATGTTGCTGGCAAAAATTGTAAACCCGTTCTTGGTTTCTGTAAACAAATCAATGCTGGCAGAACAAAAATAATAAATTCTAAAATTCTAAACGAGTTAAAAGTGTTTGATTGTTGATAAAATAGAGCAAAAATCACATTATAAACTTTAACTAATAAAACGAGAAAATGATTCCCATAATTTATTCTAGAATAAAGGTTGTACTAGAAATACGTTGATTGTTCCTTTAAGTCTGTACAAAACATGGAAATATCAAACATACGGTCGGACTCCGAACACACCTGTGCAATCTAGGTTTGGTAGAGTACAGGTGAGTGCAGGAACGGATGTTAGTTTCCTACCCGACCCGGAGCCAGGCTTTCCAACCTGCTCAGGGTATACCTTTCAACACACAGCATGGTAATTGGGTTCAGTTTAATTTCTTTTGGTTTGGATTATCATGGATAATCATGCATATAACACATTTTCTAGTCTCTGTGATATGATTTCATCGAATTAATTTGTTCGGTTGCATAACATTTTATCAATATAAATTACGTAAATCAAGCGTTGAAAATTGAATACTGCAGTCTGCAAGAAGTAAAACTTGACTTGGAGCTAACAATTATATCCATTATATGGTTTTATAGTGTTGCCAGTTGTAATTTTGAATCCAGGAGTGATACAAAAAGAATTCTTCAGCTAAAAAAAAAAGAGTTCTGTTCTCGATCAATTGTAATCTGTAGGGCCGGTCAAAGCTCCAAAGCAAGGTATTTATGCAACCATTAAGAATAATAATAACGACACACGTTTTTTAAGAAGTTCTAAGAATGCATTCCTAACACATTCTTCAGGGTTCAATTTTGTGGTATTTAAAGTTTGGTTCTCAAAACTTCAAATAAATTCATTAGATCGGATTAGAGTGCAGCATGGGCGTTTTTCGGTTTAATTGATTTTTATAACAAAACTCTTTGTTCATGGTTAAACGTAGCTTGGATTATATATAAAGGTTTGCAGATCAGAAATCAACAATGTTTCAAGAACTTGGTTTAGAACTATTGTGTTTCGACTTGGGAGCAAGAATTGATCTTTATCTTGTGCAGACGAACTTATTTAATTCCTCTGGCAAATCCATTCATGATCTTACCCTGTATGCAGTGCAGTCTCAACAAAAAAGTGATCAAGCATTTATCTGTAAAATTCATTAGTTGTCATGGACGGTTGGTTTCGAGATTAGCGCTATTTCACATAATAGTTTAGACTTCAAGTTTCTGTAGAAAAGAAAGTAGGTTGATAGAGAAGAGAAGTCTGGAAGGAAGGTTTCCAAGATATGCAAGTTCTCTAGGTCTAATTCTAAACACATGCATTCAGTTCTCACTACAGTTGAAAACAATTGCTCGGCTTCATTTTAAACAACAATCTTCAATTTGCAATCTATAATATACAATAGTAAAATACAATCTACTTACAATCTAATATAAAATTCTACAATCTACAATTTGCAATCTATAATGTACAAAAGTAAAATGCAATCTTTTTACAATCTGTTATAAACATCTAAATCTTCAATTTGCAATCTATAATATACAAAAGTAAAATACAATCTACTTACAATCTATTACAAAAATCTACAATCTACATTTACAGTGCANCCTCCCACTCCCTCCTCCTCCCCCCCTTCTTATGCACACAATCCTTCTTTCTGTCTCCTTAAAACTCCTCCTTCTCCCAAACTCTCCCAACCCACACCCTCCACTCCTACAACTCCCTTAACTCTGTGTACTACCATTACTCTATGCTGTATTTCTTTAACTCCATTTTCTCAATACCTTAATTCACTCCCTCCACCTCATTAACTCCCTTAACATAATTTACTCCCTCCACTTGGAATCACTCCCTCTACTGCTTTCACTTCCTCCATTCCATTCACTCCCTTACATTAATTCACTCTCTCAACTTCATTTACTCCCTTACCTTAATTCACTCTCTCAACTTCATTTACTCCCTTACCTTAATTCACTCTCTCAACTTCATTTACTCCCTTACCTAAATTCACTCTCTCAACTT
>NW_019397107.1:19464-23566 GCF_000591075.1 Eurytemora carolleeae
CCCCCCCCCCCACTTTATGTTCTCCACACCTCAATTCACTCCCTCAACTTCATTTACTCTCTTAATTTAATTAACTCCATACACTCCATTATCTCCCGGTTACCTTAATTCACTCCTTCTATTTATTAACTCCCTTATTTAAATTCACTTCCTCAACTTAATTTACTCCCTCAATTTAATATCACAATATTTTCCAAAATTTGCAAATATTATAAGAATTATTAATAAACTGTTTATATTGAGCTGACTTTGACTAGTTGACCTTGCAAATCCGCTCTACTTTTATGTAGCTCTGGATATGAAGATTTTGAAGTCTCAAAGCTTTTTTCTAATTCTCAATAGACTTCTTCGGCACGATATACATGTTTTGAAATTGCGACTGTAATTTTCTTTTAATTCAACTTACGTATACGTATTAATGTGAACAATGAAATAAAATTAGCATAAAACAATTGCTAATAATTGATAAGATGTCCACTGTCAAGTTCTTTAGTTATAAATATTCCTTGATCAAGATAGCTGAGAAGTCTATTCATGAGAAGGCTTTGTCTTTTGCTTTTTTTCTCTCCGCCCACTACACCAGTTAGTAGTCACTACCGGATACCAGATATAACCAAACCATGGAAAAATACAATATTACAGGTTAGAGAATAGGATTAATCAACTCATCTTGACATAGACGTCATCAGATCATAGCTAGAGCTGGACCTGTAGGATTATGTTCTTAAATACAATATTACAGGTTTGAGAATAGGATTGATTTACTCATCTTGACATAGACGTCATCAGATCATAGTTAGAGCTGGACCTGTAGAGATTAGGTCTGATCCACTCATCTTGACATAGACGTCATCAGATCATAGCTAGAGCTGGACCTGTAGGATTATGTTTTTAAATACAATATTACAGGTTAGAGAATAGGTCTGATCCACTCATCTTGACATAGACGTCATCAGATCATAGCTAGAGCTGGACCTGTAGAGAATAAGATTGATCCACTTATCTTGACATAGATGTCATCAGATCATAGCTAAAGCTGGAGCTATAGGATTATGTTCATAAATACAATATTACAGGTTAGAGAATAGGTCTGATCCACTCATCTTGACATAGACGTCATCTGATCATAGTTAGAGCTGGAGCTATAGTATTATGTTCATAAATACAATATTACAGGTTAGAGAATAGGTCTGATCCACTCATCTTGACATAGACGTCATCTGATCATAGCTAGAGCTGGAGCTATAGTATTATGTTCTTAAATACAATATTACAGGTTAGAGAATAGGTCTGATCCAGTCATCTTGACATAGACGTCATCTGATCATAGTTAGAGCTGGACCTGTAGAGAATAAGATTGATCCACTTATCTTGACATAGATTTCATCAGATCATAGCTAAAGCTGGAGCTATAGGATTATGTTTTTAAATACAATATTACAGGTTAGAGAATAGGTCTGATCCACTCATCTTGACATAGACGTCATCTGATCATAGCTAGAGCTGGACCTGTAGAGAATAAGATTGATCCACTTATCTTGACATAGATGTCATGAGATCATAGCTAAAGCTGGAGCTATAGGATTATGTTCATAAATATATGTTACAAAGGTAAAATTCTAAACTAAGCCAGGTTTTAATTATTGAATTAAACACAGGGTTTAGGGCCTTGGAACTTACTTATATTTATAAGAAGTAAAATTATTTGAATATCACCCACAATATTACTTTAATGACAACCTGAAGATTTGACATATGTTCTTTAACGAAATTTTTATTGGTATATACTAAATGTTTTGATAAAGAATGTTTTAGGAAATCTTTAACGTACGAATAATAAAAATAAATGAAATTTTCCAAACCAAATATCTAGCTATACTTATCTAGAGATTTATCAATCTGAGGCATACTCCCACTAGGGGAGGGGTACCCTTCACACAATACAAAGAAACTTGAATTTCGTGATATAACTAATGATTATAAAACCATATTCAATATTCAATATTTAAAACTGTTTTTACATTTTTTAATTGAGAATTATAATTATGGTAATGAATGGCTTTGAAGTCAAATCAAAAACAAGTTAAGCAATCTAATTAAAAAAAAAAAAATTCTTCATTTTTTAAAGATATTAATTTAATTCCACTTTTTGTAAGCTGTTAGATACTGTAAAGTGCATATATACCGGTTTATCAATTCATATCTAATCATATCACCACATGTGCCCTTAATTCAGCAGATATATAGCTCACACTTTACTTTTACTATCTTACTTTCTTTCTTCCCTTCTTTATTTTTCTTATTTTCAACTCTTCTACTTTTTTCTTTTTTATTGTTACTTTTTGCCTTTTCGTTCTCTTTTTTAAAACTTTTTACTCTCATTTTCTTTATTCTCTTCCATTACTCTCTTTTAGTTTCCTATCTTCCATTCTCTTTCAATCTTCTATCTTCCATTCTCTTTCAATTTTCTGTCTTCCATTCTCTTTCAATTTTCTATCTTCCATTCTCTTTCAATCTTCTATCTTCCATTCTCTTTTAATCTTCTTTCTTTCATTCTCTTTCAATTTTCTATCTTCTATTCTCTTTCAATTTTCTATCTTCCATTCTTCATTTACACTCTTCCTACTAAATTTTATTTTTCTATAATTCTCGACAAATTATGACTAGAGGCTTCTTTTATTTATATTTAATTGCGTTTTATTCTTTAATTTAACAATCTTTTAAGTACAGAGTTGTTTTTTTCTACTTTTGTATGCTGACTTTATGTTTAAAAATTGTAATTTCAAGTGACCCTCCATGCAAAGATGCCAATAACTGTTTATTCTCATTTGCATTTATTCTGCAAAAGGGCCTTGCGCATTTCTTGCTTTTAAAAAGCAATGGAGAAATTATCAGAATTGGCCTCTTTCCGAGTTAGAAAATGACGGTAGCTTCCACAGTTTTGATGAAATTCAGGTTTCAAGGGTATCGCTGTAAATCGCGTATTGAGGGTTACATTAAGTGTTTAAATTTTGATAATAAGTCACATCTAGCTGGAGCAAGGACCAGACTGTTAAATCAGTTTTATTTCGGTATTAGGTTACTTAAAAAGCTTTCTGTCTTAATATTTCTCATGAAAACTGAACCATGGTATTTGTTAATGTTAATATTATGGGGTACAAGGGGGGGGATATAGAGAATGAGTAAGAAAGAAAAATCGTTCTCAAGTCTTATCGCCTCAAGCCCATATCCGTGCCTAGAATCTTCTGTCAATAGCGCGTCATACCCATTACCCAAACATGACGCAATTTTTCGCACCAAAGCATGACGCAATTTTTCCCGGGACCTAACAGAGACTGCAGCCCAATTTTTTCCAAATTTACATAATTTCGTTTTTGAACCAGAAAATCATGAAATAAAAAAAAACCTTATCTTAATTCTGAAATATATTTGTTTGTAAAGTAGAGACACGATATTATTGATTAAACTCATTGATCCAGAAACCGAACCATATAGTTAATATGGTGAAATTCTTGTAGAACGAGAAACATTTGTTTTCACTCAACCAGTTATATCTGGAACCCGGAGCTGGCATTATTGTACAGAACCAAGACCTATATATACATATTATACAGTACGTAAGTTGTGAATCCCAATCTTTACATATGATGATAAATATGTATGACCTAGATCTACAGGATCTGTAGTCGTATCTAAACCCAGAGCTACAGTGTCATACATATCCAGGTACTATCCATATTCCATATACTTTTTTTGATACAACTTGAAACTCTGCAATCTATATTCAAATATTGGAGTAAGAATGGTAAAATAAAATTTAGAATTCAAGCTTACAGCAATATATATTTTACCTAGAGCTACAATTTTACATTTTAGTAGAATAAGCAAACATTAGCTATTCCAAGATTTACTTGAAACCAGATCATCTATATTTATGTATCTATATAATTCATGAAATGGAAGAAGTAGAAACTTAAAAATTCTAGAAGTCTTAAATTCTCTGAAAGCTGGTTAAAATTCCAAGCCTTATGTTTGTTAACATTATGTATTAGCAGGCGCACCCATTCTCCACTCCATCTAATATATACCTATCAACAGTTTC
>NW_019397107.1:23607-24684 GCF_000591075.1 Eurytemora carolleeae
TGAGACTCCTGAGACCCCAGAACTTAAACTGCTTAAACTGGGTTCAAAATCAGTTTGAAAACTTAAGAATGTCAAAACAGTCAAAGTTTGTGTTTCGCAAAATTAAAATCTACGAAATCTGTTGGTCCTCAAAAACGAAGATCTGATATTTGAAGTCTGAAGTCGAAGACACTTAATATTAAAAATCTTGAATTATGCTTAAGCATTCATAGTTTAAAAAATCATTAGATTGTGAAAATGTAGGTTTTAAAACATGTTTTTTTTTATCGGAATATTTTAGGCTGTAAGAATTGGGGTGTTGTTAATTGTGATTGAACATATTTATTTCAATGTGTAAATGTATATCTATTTCAGACTAAAGCTGTAACATGATCAGGATTCTAATGAAATCTAATCCAAGCTAAACCTTAGACCGGAGTTTTTGAGCTGGTTCAAGACGAACCCGGAGCTCCTCTGTATTCAGTGAACCTTGATAAGCTCCGGTAGTGCAAAGTGAACCCAACCCAACCTAGTTATCCAACTACTGGTATGAGGTGAGGATTGTGAAACTCCGGAGCTAATTATTATGTCGACGACCCTGATCAGTGGTCCGTTCCAGAGGTTGGGTTCCATCCGACTCTCCTTGACAACACGGAAGGAACGGATCAGAAAGAATCAGGAACGGATTCAGGCGATCCAACAAACACAGATCATTTATGAAAACAGAAACTCAGGTAGGAAGCCCCCTGTAGGATGCTTTAAACATTTACCCCCTGCCCTCTCTCCCCTTTCAATATTTACACCCTCCCTTACCCCTCCCTCTTTACCCCTTTTAACAATTTCTTTATGATAGTTATTGGTTATGTTTGGTAGGAGGAAAAATATCCAGGATAAACTTCATGCTATGCAAATTACAAAACTTTTTTATTTATTTTTTTTATCTTAAACCTAACTCTTGAGACTTTTTTTCTGAAGTTTAGTAGTTAGATTTTATTTGATTTTTTGTAATATTTTTATTTGAAAAATCATTTGTCAATCTTACAAAAACAAAATTGTTTTTCAAAATAATTCAATATTTTTCTGAAATTAAATTTGTTG
>NW_019397107.1:25193-52520 GCF_000591075.1 Eurytemora carolleeae
GGGTTACTATGCAGACCGGCCTATGTAGTTAAATATCAGCAGCAAAGTGTTTAGGCTGTCCCAAAAACGTACAATAATAATTCAATAGCCCTGAAATACGCAGAGCAGTAATTGATCATGATAAGCTTGGAAAATTACATTAAAAAAATCTTTCAATGTATTTATTAATTTGAGATTAAATGATTTAGCTTTTGTGAAGACTCATATACAGTTAAACTTTTTAGACATCCTCAAATAAAGCAATGTTTTCCTCTTTCTCTAGTAATCTCGTTATGTTCAGTATCAGGGTTCATACAATGAGAATGAAAAGATTTTTTTAATCCAATTTTCTTGTTTAGAATCCAATTTAAAAACATAAAAAACTATTTGCAGTTTTAAATTGTATTATGAAATTTTGTCGACAATCATTTCCTTATTTTTTACAACCTTTGTGAAGAAACTAGATTGAAAATTGTTTTAAAAGTTGCATCTTTCGCTAATTTTGAAAACAATTTACACAGAACTAAATGTGATTGTACACTGTAAAGTAAAACCACAAACATTTCAAAGTTTTGCTCACACAAATCAAGACAACTACGAGAAGTTGCATCAATATTTAAAACTAAGTGTCCTATAAGCTGCACCGCCATGGCCCTTGGTTTTACTTCACTAATTCACTCATACTTATACTCAAGGTACTAATGCAAGGAAAGTTAATTGCGGTCGCGTATACTCTGCGTATATATTGAAACCAGTTCTTTCTGGGCGGAATTTGTAAACAAAAATAGATGCATCAGTGTTTGTCTGGTATCCAAGGAGATAAAAACATTTATTTTTAATTATTTTGAAAATTCACATAATAGTTTCCTATGACCAGAATGTTTCATAGATTATTTTTGGGAAAATTGATTCCATGTCAGTCTGTGACATCCGTCTTGTGTTTACTTTTCCGCCCAAAGACAGTACACTGCAGCACAAAAAATGCGTACACCTCTGAAATAACTTTCCTTGCATTAGTACCTTGCTTTAGCTTGGCTCTAGTTTTAAAAAAGTAATTGGTAAAATTCTCAAAATTTTGTGCGTGAAAGCTTGCAATTCTTGGATCACTGTGTCCTAAAGCAATTAAGTTTATTATCTTTGGATCAAATATAACCCTGATCTCCCCCTTTGTTTAAAAAAAGTTAAAAATATTAGCACAGTTTTAAATTCTTATTTAAATTAAAATTGTTATTTTGATTCATTGCACTGGATATTCTTGTCCCTCTGGTTTACTAGTTTAATCCACTTTTTTATACAAAAACAGGAATTAATTAGATTGAAAGAAGAATATCTTGTAAAATTCATTTATCGAAACCTTTGCACCCCCCCCAACCCTTTTAAAATACACAAAACCGTTATGTTTTTTTATTTAAACTGCTGAGTGTAGACACCATACAATCTTTGAAAAAAAATAATTTGGGCATTTTTTTGGTAAAGCAAGCCACCCATCGGCCATCCTGTAATTAACAAAATTTTTATATTTGAAATTGGCAACAAACATCTTTTTTCTTGAATTCTTGAAACAAGTTGAATAAAGTGGAACTAACGAGGTTAAAGTGTATAGAGTGGAACTATCGAGGTTATAGTGTATAGAGTGATGATGTACGCTAATCCTTTACTAATTGTACAGGCCATATACTCCACTTCCAAAGGTCAAACTGTATATTACAGTATAATTGCTCTCTGGGCCGTAGTAAATTTGAATTCAATCTGGACCTGCCCAGTTTGTACCGGCCTGCCAGATAACAGCGTGTACGAACCCGATCCTATGGTACAGTACGTCGCCCTAACAAGACTAACATACGACAGGGGTTAATTTTCTTGGCATAGTCCCGTCCGAGGGCTAACTATGACAACTCCCATGGCGCGTTCAGACTTTTTACAGTACCCGGCCTAATCCTAGGCCTATTTGACCGACCCAAGTGGCTTAGTCCACCGTGATTGGGTTGACTTTTAATTGCTGAGAAAATTTAATTTCCAGAAAAAGCTGGGTTCCCAAGCTAGTATAACAAAAAGAATACATTTCTAGGTATTAAGTCATTTATCTATTGTAGGAAAGGTGTCTATCCCTGTATCTGCTCCACACAATGCTGAGGAAGACGACAGTATCGGAAGTTGTATTATCTGCGTCGGATCTACAGGAACAGGGAAGAGTTCAACGATAGCAAAATATACAGGTAATTTGTTTTTACGAACAAACGACCAGATTAAGAGATACATTATATATCGAAATGGATTTTTAATTTTAAAACTTTGCTAGAAATGGGAGAAAAAAATCAATAGATTTGCTTTTTTTTACAAAATTAATAAATAAATTATCTAAGAATTTAAAATTAGAAAGAAATAATAAAATTGACAAAATTTTCCATCACGTGCCAATCAGATGTCTAAGAATAGTTATCAGATTTAAAGATTTATAAATCTATCATTTGAAATTCTGTATGTCTACAGTGAGAACCAGAATACTCTGGAATAGAAAGACGGCTTTTGGACTCAAAAATAGTCCAATGAACAGAAGACATAGAAGTTGTCTAGTGTAAACAGACCCTAATAACTTGATAAGTGATTAAATAAGTTCCTGGTAAAACTATTTGCTCTGAGCTGAAAACTTTAGAATGAGATATCCTTAATCCTGATCGCTTAATCTGAGTATCCTATGCACACACTTTTGATTTTATTCTTAATCCTCTTTTTTGAATATCACTACTGTATAAAAGTTACGTTTGATAACAATTACAGATACAATGCTATATCGATTGAACTAATATCCGATTGAATTAAAGTCAGCTGTTTTCACAAGCCGGCTTTTAGAGCATTTAAGCAAATATAAATTTAATCATGTTAATATAAACTTATTAAAAAATATATATTTTATCACATTTTAGGACTATCATCATTTTAAACATTAGTCTTAATGGTTAGTTCAATTGATATGACACAATTAACATCAGAAAAAAACCCGGTTTTTTCCAAAAAAAAGAGTACATCTTAACATGTTACGCTGATGGTTGAATTTTGTACTTCTTTCTTGGATATCGAATACGTATTAAAATATTCTCGGGTTTAGTAAAACCAGGAGTTTAAGCATTAATCTTGATATCCATAATTCTAAAGTTTTCAGCTCTGTAACAACATCAAATATACAAAAATATTTCTATAATGTCGTCTTCCAATACTTACTGTATACATGGAAAACATTAATGAGGAAATTTTTAATCAAGGATTCTAACAAAATTAGAAGAAGTAAATTTAAATTTAAGTTTTATTATTTTTTTAAACAAGGAAAACTGTATTTTGTATTTCCAGCTTGTATTGACTGTAATAATGACTAGTTGAAGATGTTAGGGGGTGATAAAACAGTAACATAAACTTGACATAAACTTTAATTTGTTTTTATTTTATGTTTTTAAAACTAAATAGAAATGTAAACGCCGACTCCCCAACTATTTCTTAACTTATAAATCTTATTGAAATATCGGGAGCAATTTTGGATATTTATTTTGCTAAATATTGATTTATTGATTAAAAAGATAAACATTGAACCATCGGAAATAAAAGATGTCAAATTTTTTTTTCAATTATTCAAATAACTAATTTTAACATAACGTGCAAAGACGACTTTATGTTTTTTTAGGTTCTAAAACCAAGTCCGGTTCAGGGCACGACAGGGTAACCAAGAACTGTGAAATTCATCGAAGTATTTTGGTAACTTTTTATTTAATTAGTTGATATACTGGTGAGCTGCAGACTATTTTATGTACCACTGGTAAATTTAATAACTACTATTAAGATAACTACTATTTAAATATAGAATAAATCAAATTAAATATAAAAGTTTTGTTCTTTGATGATTTAAAAAATAAACGTTTAATAAATATTCACCTAAGTAAATGAAAAAATTTAATTTTTTTCCTCCTAAATTAGTTTTTCTCAACGTTTCAGAATTTTGGTTTTCTAACATTAGTAATTAATAAATAGTTTATTTTTATCGATTTATAATTTAATTTAGCTCGTCCTTTAATATATATCTTGAACCCTCCCTTTAAGAACTAAAGGTGTAATCGTACCAGGTTGGACCAAGCACCATGATTTACGTATTTCTCTGTCTTAGAAAACAACAATCAACCGGAAGTGGTTTTGTTTTCAGAAACCTGTTTTAAAATTGTTGTAAACACATAAAAATAATAACATTCCTTCTCTGTTCAAAGACATATGTTCTTCACTGTTTATCTGCCTCTTAAAATTACAAGAAAAAAACATTCCAAAACGAAACTTTAAAACTTTAAATCTCAGAGATTTTTACTAATATGGTAATCTCCATATCCTCCATATAGTGTCATTTAATTTCGCTTGAATACTATTTAGAAGTTCACATCTGGTCTTAAATGGACTGCTAGCGTAATTTTAATCAAGTGACCCTCCATGCAAAGATGGCAATGCCCGATTTACAACGGTACCTTTGAAACCTTAACCTGATCTAAAATGTGGAAGATAAGTCGTTTTTCTGACTCTAAAAGTGTTAAATTTTAATAATTTCCTATTGCTCCTTAAAAGCAAGAAATGCGCAAGTCACTTTCGCAATGAAACCGCAATCAAAAATATACAGTTTAAAAAACAAAAACATGGATATCTTTAATTAATATTTGATCAGACAAAGATTTTTAGGGTATTGTTGTGAATCGGGCATTGCCATCTTTGAATGGAGGTTAACTTAAAAATTACACGTAACGTTAGTTCAGTAGTTGTAACGGTAAAGGTTTATAGAAATATGTTTCAACCAATTTGGCTCGGTAAAATGTTGCATTTTTTAATTGCCCCGAAACATAGATTGTATACCCACGATCTAAACAATTATATACCTTTATTTGTAAAACTTTTCATAAGATGAGTGAAGTCGCAATTTCTTATTGATTTAGGATGATGATGAGCCGGTTTGGGTTGATACAGTTGGCTGGGATGATGCAGAGTGTGAAGACGACGAAACTTTCAAGGATATTCTTCGGTTTATTGATAAATATAATATTACCAAGGTGAATATTCAAGTACATATACACCGGGCGTAAACATATCCCAAATTTACTAAAAGGGGCTGTTTCTTTGGTGTACAGTCCCGTTTTGCATTATTTAGTCTGAATGTGTACTGTACAGCTTGCTCTAGCAACTTAAAAGTAGGCCCGGTATTTGAGTTTGGAGTTTGTACTGCATATAAGTTTGCAGTCCAGAAGTCTTTTTAAATTTTAAATAATGTACTTTACAAATAAAGAATACAACAGTATTTAAAGTTTCTAGAAAATGACTTATCAATATTGTTTTTTTTTTGAGTTTTTAGCTTGGTCTTTTTTTAACACCATACTTAAGAAACACGTGTTTTAAATAAATAATTCTAAACCCCATTAAAATTAAATCGATGACATGTTATGTGAGCAGATTGAAAACAGTATTGACATATGCTGAACAAATACTAAAAAATATAAAAATTTTACCCAATGTATTTTCAAGTTTGCAATACTGCAATATATCAATTTATTAGTGACTGGAAATATTCAAAAAGTAGAGAAATCTATTTAATTCCATGATTTTTAATCATACTAATTATTTCATCATGATTATTAAAATGATTAAAAAACTGCCCCCGGAGGGGGGGGGGGTGAAAAAAGGGGAAAATCACGATTACTGATATTTTTAATATTTTTTATTTAGAATTTAAAAGTCATCCTGTTTAATGTTAACCATAAGACCATGATGAAAAATACAAAAGAAAAAATTATTTTTTACGAAAACTAAATTCCTTTATAGTTTTATGACTTGATAAAGGTATAAAACATTATCAGAATTGACTACCAATATATTGTTTAAAAGTTGATTGTGTAACGAAAAAAACTAATGAATAAATAATATTTAGGTAAAGGCTGTGATCTGGAATATATCTCCAAATGTGAGACGGGACGCATTACTCCTGGGGCAGGCTAGACTCATCAATATGTTCCAGGTATATAGGGTACCCAGATCCGGATACTACTGGATACATAGATCCGGATAATACTAGGATACCCAGATCCGGATACTACTCGGATACATAGATCCGGATACTACTCG
Source organism: Eurytemora carolleeae (assembly GCF_000591075.1). Lineage (NCBI taxonomy): Eukaryota > Metazoa > Arthropoda > Copepoda > Calanoida > Temoridae > Eurytemora > Eurytemora carolleeae. The sequence continues at coordinate 31,308 of NW_019397107.1, forward strand.
GATACTCAGATCCGGATACTACTCGGATACCCAGATCCGGCAAGAACGAACGAACGATCCCTTCAAACAGAAGTGGAACATTTCCAGACTTATGACTTCCAGAAGTTTTTTCAGAAGTTTCGAGTTTTCTTCTTGAACAGTCGTACCAAATTACATTATTTTGCCATTAAGTATTTCTACATTTTTTAATGCAAGATCAGGACTAGTACAGTCTGCAAAAAGTAAAAATAAAATCGAGATAAAGTCGGCTTTTAAACTAGTTTCAAACTAGTATTTCAACTAAGTTCTGTTTGTTGGAATGCAATTGGATTTTTTTAATAACTATATTTAGACGATTAAGAATTGCACACAAATAAATCGTTAATCGATTAGCCTAGTTCAAATAACAGTAGGAAAATGATGAATTTTTTTAATAACTATATAAAGATGATTAAGAATTGCACACAAACAAATCGTTAATCGTTTAACCTAGTTAAAATTATCAAATAAATAGCTAATCGTTGAACCAATTCAAGTAGTAGGAAAAATTTATATGCTGATGCATTTAAAAGAAAAGGAAGTTATTGTTTTGAATCTCTGATGGGACTATTTAAGAAAATCATTATTTAAAATAACATTTACTATCCCTAAATCTTAATAAAAACTAGTAAAAACTAGATACTTTAATTATTTTTGAAAACGTTTGAATTTTGGTGAATGTGCTTTAGTTGTATATAATTTATGTTAGGAAAGCATTGTCACGGATTCCTAATCTATTATAAATTTTAGCAATTTTAGCATGTTTAACTTTTCAAAACGAATCTTTTATTCTTTTTAAAACTTACATAATTTTTTAAGTGAAAACTTGTCTGTATAAAAATAAAGAAAAATTTTAATTCCGAGGATCAAAAGAACTCCATACACAAACAATATGTCTGCATTTACTGAAGCAGATACAAAACGACCAAATACAAACATATAAAAACAAAACGTCCAAAATCCGAAAAAAATGCTCAAAAACTTAAAATAATTAATTTGTAAAAGTTTTGATATTAGTTAATATTAAAACAAATACATACATATATACATATACGATACATATATACATATACGATACATATATAAATGCACTTGTACCAACTGACGTTCATAAAGCAAGACTGATTTTTAGATTTATAAAATAACTATTAAATATTGTTCAGGAAAAAATCTGGAATAATGTGATCATTGTGGCTAAGCAAAGTTTAAATCCAGATCATGATTGTCAGGAAAGACTCTTCACAAAATCATTTATTCAATTTAAAATTCAAAAATTTTAACGTTTTTAAAAAAATTTGATGAAAGGAACTGGGTTCTTGTAAGGAACTTAAACTTTCGAATCCATCTGCCTTTAAAATATGATGGATTAAAACTTTGATATTTCAAACTTAGATTGTTTGTTCTAACAGAGTTCATAGTTTTAAATATCAAAGGTCTACGACATCAGGTTGCAAAGATATAGGGAATTTGTGGCAAGCACTTTATAGCTCCTTTGATTTTGATAAATAAATAAAAATCGTCCTAGGACAACAAAACACTTTCTTATTAATACAAAAACTAAATATTTTAATTTTCTAAATTTTAAAGAGTTTACGTTTATCAGGGTGCCCTAAAAGCAGCAGAGGATTATGCCAAACAATATATTCATTATACAGGTACAGATTAGGAATCAGTGATTTAAAGGGAGTGGCTGACTATGTATGGTAGTTGAACTGAGAGTGCAGTATTAAAGAGAACATTCAAAGAACTCATTTAATACCTATCAAAGTGCTTACTGTGTATGATTGCTAAGAAGAGCTGCAAATTAAAGGATTGTCCATGTTGGAGGCTTGCTCTCAAGAACCGATTTTTTGACATTATTTAATAACCCGGAGGAAAAACTTTCTGGAAGAATCAAAGATTGCAAAAAAAGATAAATTGAATAAAAAAATTATTTTCGATGATAAGAGTTAATTTCGTTTTCTCAGTCTGTTCTTACACAAGAAATTAATTTTTTTAATCCTATACATTACTCTATAACACTGCAATTTCAGTTCAACTCCCATACCTAGCCAGCCACTCCCTTTCATGGAAGGATTTGTGTTGCTTAATCCCATTTTAACATTTAAACATAAAAGTGTTTTTTCCTATCTCCATATATGGGATTTTAGATCGATCCTCTTTACAGAAAGCAATGCACATATCTACAGTGAAGACGGAAAAGGAGCGGAAAACTCCCCTCTGTTTTCTAAATCACTACATTTTTGTAACCATGAAGTTGTGAACCTTTTCCTTTATAACCATGAATTATGTCAGATAAAAAAGTCAAAATTTGATTTATTAAAAGTTTCAACTTTAAGTCCTAAACATATCAATTATTATATTTCAGGATATAGATTCTACCAGGATCAAACTTAAAGTCCTAAACATATCAATGATTATATTTCAGGATATAGATTCTACCAGGATCCAACTTTAAGTCCTAAATATATCAATGATTATATTTCAGATATAGATTCTACCAGGATCCAACTTTAAGTCCTAAACATATCAATGATTCTATTTCATAATATAGATTCTACCAGGATCCATCTTTAAGTCCTAACCATATTAATGATTATATTTCAGGAAATAGATTCTACGAGGACCCGACTCTAAGTCCTAAACATATCAATGATTATATTTCAGGATATAGATTCTACGAGGATCCAACATTAAGTCCAAAATATACCAATGATTATATTTCAGGATATAGATTCTACGAGGATCCAACTTTAAGTCTTAAATATACCAATGATTATATTTCAGGATATAGATTCTACGAGGATCCAACATTAAGTCCTAAACAACGAGAATATTTCATTTGTTCAGAGGAAAAAAATTTAACATTTTTTCAACTTTCAAAGTTTTCTGATCATTTTTAAACCTTGCTGAATGCCGATTGCTAATGTATCACATCTATGCTTATTATCAATAAATTAAGTTTTTGTTTTCATAATTTTATAAAATTCAAAATGGACTTTTTAATTCAAATTCTTATTTTTGAATAAATTCTAAAATATTTTTATCTGAATGAAATTTTCATATATATACGTAAATGGATTTTGAGAAGAAAGCAAAAGGAGCATAGTCAGAAATTTTTTCTTACGGGGGGGGGCCAAAAAAACCTGAATCCACCACCCTCAATATTGCGTAAATATGAATGTTAAATATATATTATGTAGACGCGGCAAACCTACAATATAAAAACAGATGAGGAGATCAGAGAAATACTCAAGGAGAAGCTGGCTGAACTCAAGGATCCGGTTCAGGTCGTCTTCAAGACCAAAAGATGCATTGTCTGCTCGGTGAAGGGGGATGAGAGACTCCTGTCTCCGTTCTGTCACATGGAGGAGCAGTTGGTGCATCCTGGAGTTATTGAGAACCATCATCCTGGAGGTATATTACAGTATTAGAACATTTGGTTCGTAATATGTAACTACTGATAAAGAAAATGTTAGGAATATCTCACAAACTTTTATTTCAACAAAATGTTCGTAATTCGTAAATTTTATTTTACGAACAAAATCTTAGGATTTTTTTTGGACGAAATACAAACAATATACAGTAAGTGCAATTTATTGAGTGTTCTGAAGTAAAACAAAAAAAAAACTATCACATCAGAATATTTTGTTTCTTTTGCAATACACATAATTGTAGGAAAAGAAGATGAGTTATTGTATTGAATCCCGTCTAAATGTACCTTAAATTCGTAAATATTTAGGTCAAGAGATGTTCCATCCGTCCTCTCACTACGTGATAGAACATGATGGAAGATTAAGTAAAAGTTGGTATTCATCATTGTGTTGCGGCACTCTGCGCAAACCCCGCTACACGTGCTGTCGAAGACGATCTGGGAAGGAAGGCTGTAAAAAGAAATGGGCCTGCTGTAAGGCGAGCTGGGAAGATAGCGAAGGTGGTTGTCAATATAGGTAAATGTTTAAAAATTTCAGATAAAAATAATTTCAATACATTCTATCAGAATAAAATGTCAAATTTTCATGATTTTTAAAGCTAAAGACTGTAGACATAATGATCGAGTGACTCTTCATTCAAAGAAGGATAAACTTGTCGAACATGGTGGAAATTAAGATGCAAGTCTCACGAAAATTGTCGAAAATGGACGAAAATTCCAATCGCATAAATGTCAGCTTTTAATGTGTCGTTTTATATCAATTTGATACTTGGTTAAGATGCAAGTCTCTCGAAAATTGTCGAAAGTGGACGAAAATTCCAATTGCATAAATGTCAGCTTTAAATGTGTCGTTTTATATCAATTTAATACTTGTTTGATATGCTAGTTTGTCTAAAATTGTCGAAAATAGTCGAAAATTACAATTGCATAAATTTGTCAGCATTTAAGAAGTCGTTTTTATAACAATTCAATACTTGTTTGAGATGCTAATTTGTCGAAAATTGTCGAAACTTGACGAAAATGGTCCAAAATTCAAATTTCATAAATATCTGATTCACAACGGTAAATCTTTGTATGAGTAAAAATGATAGAGTTATTCCTCTTAGAGTTATCTTAAAATTGATTATTTTAATGGCTGTTCTCTTTAAGGTAAATTCAGGATTTATACAGCAGAAGAATACAAGGGAAATTGTCGGAATTCAACACTTTTTCAATAGAAAATCGACGATATTTTAATTGCTTGGATAAAGGCTCAAAAGCTTCTGTTGTTAATAAATAAGATCAACAAAGAGTTTTTTGTATAAAGTATTTTTCCAGGTATAAATGCTGTGGAGCCCTGGTGTCCAAAAGTACTAGTGGATGCTCTCCCCGCTACCACTGCTGTCTCCGAGAGGTGAATAGTACAGGCTGTAAGAAAGTTTGCAAAAAATGCGGGAAAGATTGGGGTTCAGATGCGGGAAAATGTTTCAAGAAGGAGCATACCTTGGTTGGTATCATGGAGAAAACCGAAGAGGAGATTGAAGCAATGAACGCAAGCCTGAGAAAGCCTGAACCTGAGATAAATATACTCAGGGACACTAGCAAGGAAGAAGATCCGTTCCTACCTGGCCGGAAGGACGGAAGCAGGAAGAGTAATCATAAGTTCGGTTTACCCCCCGTGATAACTTATCATATGTTCTAGCTTTTATATAAAATTGTAGTACTATTTTTCATTACAGGCATTATTGTTTAAATTTATTGTGATATTTAATTGAAAATTTACAGCCTATAGGTTTTATACTAATTATGTAACAGTAACTATATGTATTTACAAAACAATTTGATAATTAAATATTTTAATAATAAAATGGTTTGATGTTAGATTATCATTCAAATATACTGATTTTTCATGTTTTATTGGAGAGGTACAGTGGAACCCTTAAAACTATTTAAAAGGGAGACGACTGTACAATTCAAATTGTGATTTTAAACAGCCCAACAAACATATATACAGTGTTCAAAGACCCCAATTTTATTTCAGAAGTTGATGTTCATCCTACTGCATGAACAAACCATTTGTTTTCTAACAAGATCAAATACACACTTATGATTGGATTCTATACTAAAGCTACTCAAGGTATATGAACAGGTAGGTTGGATTCTATACTAAACCATTCTAGGTATATGAACAGGAGGGTTGGATTCTATACTAAACCTACCCTAGGAAAAAAATATGAGGGTTGGATTCTATACTAAACCTATCTAGGTATGTGAGCAGGAACGTTGGATTCGATGCTAAAACTATCTAGGTATATGAACAGGAGGGTTGGATTCGATGCTAAACCTATCTAGGTTTATGAACAGGAGGGTTTGATTCTATATTGAACCTACTCTAGGTATATGAACAGTAGGATTGGATTCTATATTAAACCTACTTCAGGTATACTAAACCAAACTTTGATTCTGAACCTACTCTAGATATACGAACAGGAGGGTTGGATTATATATTAAATCTGCTCTAGGTATATGAACAGGAGGGTTGGATTCTATATTGAACATACTCTAGGTATATGAACAGAAGGGTTGGATTCTATACTAAACCTAATCTAGGTATATGAACAGGAGGGTTGGATTCTATATTAAACCTAATCTAGGTATATGAACAGGAGGGTTGGATTCTATATTAAACCTAATCTAGGTATATGAACAGGAGGGTTGGATAAGCCGCGGCTTAAATATGGTTGGTTTCACTTAAAATTGTATCAAATGTTTCAAGATTTAAACCGGCGCTTAATTTAAACCGGGTTTTGGCAGATTTAAACCGCGGCTCAAATTCTTTAAATTACATTTCTAATCTAGGTATGTGAACAGTAGAGTCGGATTCTTACTTAACCTACTCTAGGTATATGAACAGGAGGGTTGGATTCTATACTAAACCTACTCATATATTAAACCTAATCTAGGTATATGAACAGGAGGGTTGGATTCTATATTGAACATACTTTGCTGTGATATAAATCATTTCTGTGTAACACATTGCTGGCTAATATCATCTCAAAGATATTTCTCTGCCCTGGGGGAAACCTAGCTTTTTCTCCGTCCATATCAATCTTTTTCATATTCTACCTTTTTCATTTTAAATCTTTTTCAGTTCCTTTTTTTAATCTTTATCCTTTTTAATTTCTGTTTTTTTTTCATTTTTAAGTGTCTGTCAAGATTCTTAAATAGCAATTTTGTGGACGATCTTATTTTGATTTAAAAGCGGAGAAAAAAAACGTAAAAATGTATACACCATTAGATTTAGAAAATTTGAGTTTTTGACACTAAATCAACTCCCTTCAAACATTTTTTTAAATTATATAAAACTCATAAATATCTGCCATATATTTATATTGGAGCACGATAATTTGCTATCAATTCACTTGCTATCAATTTACTTGCTATCTGTTTCACTTGCTATACAGCCTCAATTGTATCAGGTCAATTTGCTATCAGGCCTCACTTGCTATCAAAACGTTTGCTCTCCAGTCTCAACTGCTATCAATGCTCATCTGCTGTCCAAAACTAGAAATTAGCAAGTTGCTATCAAAACCAGTTCTTAGTTGCTATCATAAACTTTTTGCTTGCTCAGTAAGTTGCTATCAAAACCAGTTCTTAGTTGCTATCAAGAACTTGTTGCTTTCTAAATAAGTTGCTATCAAAACCAGTTCTTTCTTGCCATAAATAAGTTGTTTTCTAAATAAGTTGCTAACAAAACCTGTTCGTTGGATTCCTATTGTACAACAGCTACGCGCTTTGCATCCGTTTCTGTATTTCTGGCACACCTGTAGGTGGTCTGTGTATTGTATGCCTTGTCTTTGTAGTGACTTTACAGGTTGTTATAAATATCTTTCAAAAGGTTGAAACCTTTACTTAAGGCAGCACAATGAGCCGGTTCCATGCCCACGCAAAGTTTGCCAGAGAATGAAGAATTCCAAATTTTCGAAAAGTTTTCCATTTTTTGCAGTTTTTAGGAGAAAAAAATGGAAAAAATAAGGATTTAGAGGAAGTCTAAAATTTGATAGCAAATGATGATTGAAAGCAAAATTGTTAACTGCAACTGAGGATTGATATAGCAAATTGGCCTGATAGCAAGTGAGGCTTGATAGTAAATGTGTCGAAAGCAGTTGACACCGGATAGGAAATGAGGCGGGATAGCAAATTAATGTGATCGCAACTGAATTGATAGTAAATGAGTTTGATAGCAAATGTTTGGATAGCAAGTGAGGCTGATAGCAGCTGATTTGGATTGCAAGTGAGTTAATAGCAAATGATCGTGCTTCTATCCTGATTAAATATTTGGTCTAAATTAAGAATTCCTTAAACCGCTTCCATTTATACATTGCTTTCTTTCATATTAAGAAGAAAAAGAAATTAAGTTTTTGCCAAAAGCTCTGATTTTCTAATTTCTATATCTTCGCAACCTTTTGTCGTAGATCTTAGATATTTTTAACTATGCATTCTGCTGGTTCAAATAATATAAATTGTAAATATTTAAGGTTTTAACCATCAGGTTGAAGAGATATAGGGATGTGCAAATATGAGTTTGGCGCAAAGATTCATTTCCTCTAGAAAGAAAATAGTTTGATGATAAATTTCTTCTTAAAATTTACACTATATGTTAAAAATTTTGTATAATTTATTTAAATTAGAGTTAATGCAGTTTAAATGCAATCTAATGTGACATTTGAAACTAGGGCACAAGCTGAGAATGATTTTAACATTATTTTAGCTTTTCTTTGAACACGTTTTAATATAAAATATAATATTTCTTTGATCGAAGCATAAAAGACTATTTGTGGAAAACGGAAAATTTCTTTTCATCTAAAAAGCAATAAACACATATGCCTTATATCTTTTTTTAATTTGCTCTGCTAAATCATATTGTAAGATAGGAACTGATATCTTTATATCTGGTCAACCTGTCAATATAGATATTCGATATTTCATGTCAAGCTAAAGTAAATTGAAGGTAAGATGTATAGTAAACTGCGTGTATAAGATGAAATCTTACATGTTTAATCATAACTCCTTTTATTGAACAATTAACAGCTTTTCAGAAGAATATCATTATTTAAATGCAAAAGGCAAAAAGCTACAAGGTCATAAACTTTAAAATTAAGAGTATGATGGGAGTAATCAGTTCCTTTCCACTGGTTTTTGTTTTATGTTAAAATGAGTTTTTGCCGCAAACTCTGATTTTCAAATCCCACCGTCTTTGCTTTGTCGGAGACCTTAGATATTTCAAAATATGAATAATGTTGAATCAAAAAAAAATCTTAATATGAAATATCAAAGTTTTACATCATCAGGTTGTAAGAGTTTGAATGATAAAGACTCAATTCCTTTAAAGTTTTAAATTGAACTTTAAAAAAACACTGTAATCATAATAATAAAGAGATAATTTTTATCATCTTAGAACGAACACTTTTAGTAAAGATACTGAAAGCTGATAAAGAAAATATAAGATTAATCAATTATATTCTCCTTGATTGTTTGGTCGTATAAATGTAAATGTATAGAATGGTTTTATTCTTGAATGTTTGGTCGTATAAATGTAAATGTATAGAATGGTTTTATTTTTGAATGTTTGGTCGTATAAATGTAAATGTATAGAATGGTTTTATCCTTGAATGTTTGGTCGTATAAATGTAAATGTATAGAATGGTTTTATCCTTTAATGTTTTGTCGTATAAATGTAAATGTAAAAAATGGTTTTATCCTTGAATGTTTGGTCGTATAAATGTAAATGTATAGAATGGTTTATTCTTGAATGTAAGGAAGGTATTTTTCCTTCTTCTCCTCTGGGAATCATCCTGTCTCCTGTCATGTTTTTCTTGATCAATCTTGCCAAATATACTTTTTCGAAATATATTTAGAATTCGTTTTCTACTCACAGATTTATCATTCCTTTACATTCCTTCCTCACTTCCCTTATACAACATAGATATTCAACTGATATGCAAAGTTTCATCAATTTTCGAGACTGGGTCGACTTTAAAGTGTCGCAACGCCTTGGACCGTACTTTGACATTGCTAACTTGCTTATACTTATTTGTAGATTTGTACATTTTAGAATATCTTCTCATCGATTTTGGCGTGAAAAGTTATATAAAACCTTAAACGATCAAAACGGAAAATGAATTTTTTTCTCGAGTTTTTTCTTGTAGGTTTCCAGATATTGATTGTATATGATTGTATTAAGAGAAGAAAGTGTCTATAATTGCTGGATGTACTCTACTCTACGTGTGGTGATAGTACTGATGAGGATTAGTAATTAGCTCCAGTTGTCTTGGGAGCAATTATATTTTCTCATCAGTAGTTGGAATACTAGAAGGGGTTGGAAATAGGGTTCAGGAGTAAGAATTGTAGGATGGTTTGGGAGTAGGGCTCAGGAGTAGGAATATTAGAAAGGGTTGGGGAGTAGGGTTTAGGAGTAGGAATAGTAGGAGGGATTGGGAGTAAGGTTCATGAGTAGGAATAGTAGGAGGTATTGGGAGTAGGGTTTAGGAGTAGAAATAGTAGGAGCCGTTGTGAGTAGGGTTTAGGAATAGGAGTACTAGGAGGGTTTGGGAGTAGGAGGGTTTGGGAATAGGGTTCAAGGGTAGGAATAGTAGGAGGAGTTTGGAGTAGGGTTCAGGAGTAGGAATAGTAGGAGGGGTCGGGAGTAGTGTTAATGAGTAGGAATAGTAAGAGGGGTTGGGAGTAGGTTTCAGGAGTAGGAATAGTAGGAGGGGTTGGGGAGTAGGGATTAGGAGTTGCTATAAAAAGAGGGTCGGAAATAGGGTTCATCAGTAGGAATAGTAGGAGGGGTTGGGAGTAAGGTTTAAAAGTAGAAATAGAAAGAGGGGTTGGGGAATAGGGTTTAGGAGTAGAAATAGACGGAGGTATTGGGAGTAGGGTTCATGAGTAGGAATAGTAGGAGGGATTGGGGAGTAGGAATAGAAGAAGGGATTGGGTGAACAGGTTAGGAGTAGGGTTTAGAATGTAGGGGCACATTATATTAAGGCTAAGGGTCTATAAAAAGGTTTTGAAAAGATCAATGATCAGGATCAGGTTTAGAAGAGAGTATATCTGTGTTCAGTGTATTGAGTGTAGGATCGGAGAACTTAGTATTCTAAACCTGAACCTTGACTCACACGGAGTAATCTGTACAAATCTTATACTCACATTTTTTATAGAATAGAATATGAACACAGATAGAATATAGATAGAAACATAAATAGATGCAAGATAAAAACGTAAATAGATGATATATAGGAATATAGATAGATGATGAATTTAAAGGAACACAGATAGATTATATATGATTGGAATTTTTTGATTTTCTAATCCCAATATCTTTTCAAACTGATGGTGCAATCCTTTGACTTTTTGATTTTGAAGAATTTTTATCAAAGGTCTATAAGATCAGGTTGCCAAGATATAAGATTTAGAAAAAAGTAGATTTTGAGGTGAATTCCTTCCTTGGTATTCATATATACAACAGACGTTTTTGATAGATAGTTATATATTGAGCTACAGTTTCTAAACAGAAGATCCTTTATATATTGTAGTTTAGTACAATAGGATGCTGATGTGAGATATTATCAGACTAAACATCTTCAGAATACAACAACCTGGAGACAGAAACAACCAAGAAAATAGAAAAGGAACACTGAAAGAAAATGAGAGCAAATTATGTAATTCAGTTGGGGGTGGGGTTGAGGAGTGAAAAATTATCCTACCTTTTGATCCAAAGTTTGCATGCTCTCACGAAAAAAAAACTATTAGAATTTTATCAATTACTTCTTTTAAGCTAAAGCTAAAACAAACTCTGATTTTCTAATCCGCATATCTTTGCAACCCAATGTCGTAGATCTTAGATATTTCAAACTATAAAATCTGTTAGATCAAAAAATCTAAGTTTGAAATATCAAAGGTTTACATCTGCAGGTTGCAAATCTTAGTTTGTGATAAAGACTCAATTCCTTAACGTGTCTAGGGCTACTAATAACTATAAATGAGTTAAAATTCTAAAATCTAAAATCTAAAATCTAAAATCTCAAATCTAAAATCTCATGTATAGAATGGTTTTATNTAGAGTAGTACTCCAGGTACTCGTTTATACTGACAAGTGAGCGACAGAACTCCAGGTACAAGGGAGAGTAGTACTCCAGGTACTCGTTTATACTGACAAGGTAGGGACAGAACTCCAGGTACAAGAGAGAGTAGTACTCCAGGTACTCGTTTATACTGACAAGGGAGGGACAGAACTCCAGGTACAAGGGAGAGTAGTAATCCAGGTACTCGTTCATACTGACAAGGGAGGGACAGAACTCCAGGTACAAGGGAGAGCAGTACTCCAGGTACTCGTTTATACTGACAAGGGAGGAATAGAGCTCAAAATTTAATCTAACAAGAAATTAACTTTAATTTAACATGTTCATAGTACAATAATTCACATTTGGCGTATTTGGTCTTCTTTGGAACACAATTGTGTACCATCTATCAATCTATCTATATTTCTGCTGTTCTATCCATTTTTATAATAATTTGGGGAAACCTGAAGAATAAGGAAGAGGATTTGCTGGCTAAAACCAAGTTTCAGTTAAAGTTTAAACTTTGATTAGAAATATTAAATCTTCTTCAACCTAGAACTATTTGGACAACTCAGTAATTATTCAACAAAATGCAGAGTTAAATAAACATCTGAGATTCTGGTTTCAACATTATTAATCAGACAAAGGAACTGAATACTCGCCACAAACTATGTTTTTCTATAATCCCTATATCAATTGTAAATCTTTGATATTGCTAACTTTGACACTTTGATCTAACGAAGTCTTATTTTGACATATCAAAGGAATACAACATGATGTTTGAACAAAATAAGGATCAGACAATTTGAGTTGGTGCAAGTGTTCATTTCCTTTACTATCGATTTGATATGGAACCGTAGCTCAGAAAACATATTTCTAGTAATGAATTCTATTTGATGAAATAGTTAAAGAAATATAACACCATCAGGTTGCAAAGATTGGGGATTATCTAATTAGAATGATAGAAAGTGTTCAGTTCAGTTCAGATTAGAACATTAGGCGGCGAGTCCCTTTTATAGATAACTGCAATCAAAAAGAAAAAGAAAAACTGGAGACAAATGGTTAAAGGATACTGTTGTGAAAAAGGCATATTACTCTTTAAATGGTTTAACCCCTGATAGGTATACAAGCCATGCACAATGATACCGGGGTTTTAGTCGGCTGGCTGGGAGGACTGGACTACTGTGGAAGATTCCATCTAATGGGGCTTTAAGGTTTTGAACTCCCCATTTTTCATAAGCGGTGCAGTTACGGGTTTCCTTAAAATTCCGCTTATGTCGGAAAGACTTTAAAAAGAAGGAAAGCAGGGATCTTCTACTGAAATCCCTCATACCCTTCCTCCTCCAAACCTCCTTATCTCCTACTGCTTCACAACTTGATGTCACAAAAACTATTTGGAGAGGCCTCAAAACGTAGAAACAAGAAACAAGAAGAAGAAAAATTGAACAGACACAACATTAGAGATGGGGCTTGGAGACATCCCACCCCCACCCCCTTAATTTATTTCACCCTGGCAGAAAAAAATCATAAATATGTGCTTTTATGGAGCTGAATCAAAAAGATGAATTCAGTTGCTGACACATCTAATGTGTGTACTGTAGAATTAGGTTCTAAAGCTTGCAGCATGGCAAAACTACAGAGATATTTTTTTTTAATTAGCCGAAATATGATTGAGAGATTAACTAACAAGAAGAAAATAAAGAACAAGAAATATAGAAAAGTCAAAATATTTACATCAGATATCAAATAATTATATAAAGAATATTGTAAAAAAAAATTTTAAATTTAACAATAAAAATGTAAAAACTCTTGAAACTCATTAAACTTATTAAAGTATATTTTTCTTCCATTAGAGCCAATTCCATAAATTTTTTATCATTTTCTGTAAAAGTTTCTTTAAAAAAAAATATTTATCAATTTTTAATTATCTTTCTTCTTTAGTTTTTCAAAGAACTTCTTACTATATTAAAAGAAAAGTCTAAAAACCATATAAATTCATTAATTGATCAAGGGTGTAAATAAGATAAAAACACATAAAATTTAAACTGAATTTAATAAAATGAAAGGAAAGGAATAAAGGTCAGGATAAAAAGTAAAGAAAAGTATAGGAATATAATAAAAGGAAAGGAACAAAGGTCAGGATAAAAGGGAAAGAAAAGTATAGGAATATAATGAAAGGAAAGGAATAAAGATAAGGATAAAAGGTAAAGAAAAGTATAGGAATATAATAAAAGGAAAGGAATAAAGATAAGGATAAAAGGTAAAGAAAAGTATTGGAATATAATAAAAGGAAAAGAAAGGTAAAGGAATATAATAAAAGGAAAAAAATAACGGTAAACCAAAGGTAGGCATGAAAAACACTCCTGTTTCCGAGTCCATCAGCGCCTCATCCAATCAGAGTTCAGTCATGTGTTTGTTGTCTATTCTGAACCAATAGAAATAGTATGGCGGTAACATATATCTTTCTATCTATCCTTCAATATTAATCCTTCAATACATTCATTGTAATCTAGACAGAAGCTAGTTGAGGGTCAAATTTATACGACATCACGGGTACGACTTTGTGACGATCGTAGCTCCTTCAGATTTGATTTTAATCATAAGTCCGAGAAAAGTCAATGTATCTGGTTTTACATGAAAAATTCAAAACATTTTGTTTTTCTGAACAGCTGTTCAAGGATTTATGATGGAGAACATATCATATTTAAATCATACGTGCAGGTTACTTTAGCTTGAAGTCCAGAAGGCGTTATAAAGTAATAAGGGACGATGTAAGTAGCAACTACCAGGGATAGAGAGGGGGAGAGTGAGTTGTGGTGATTATGTTCATTATGTCAACACATCTTTCACATTATACATCACAAATATAATGTATCTATATTCCCCTGTATAGTGTATAGTGTATTATAATATCACCTAACTTTCAAAGGGTGTCTTGTGTCCACTAATCAATAGGGTTAATACTTGCTTCTAGGGTTTCCATGCGGAGAATCTTTTTATTCAATTTAAGAAAAAATTGACCAAATTTTGTTTTAAATTGCCTTTGATAGTAATAAACACTATGTTTATATGTTGATTATAAAAACTAGCCTTTGAAAAAATGCTTATTTGTATTACTAGGCTTTTAGGGCGCTTCGCGCCCATCTTCTATTTAAATTGTGAACATGTTCTTTTTGTTTACATTTTTAAAACAAAGAAGAAAAAAATTTAGCGGATTTTAAAAAAATAATTCGCAGATTTTCAAGAATTTAAATTTTTTTTACAAAATTAAAAACCTTTAAAACACACTTTTTTGAAATTTTTATCATTCATAAACCTTCCCTGTGGTCACGTGATGTCCCACAAAAATGTGGGCCCGATCGGTTCAGCCGTTTTGACGTTTATTGGATACAAACAAACAAACAGACAAACCAAATTTATAAATAGATTCTCTGATATCCATAACAACAACAGAGACACTGTAGAATATAAGGTAATTTAAAGGTTGTGAAAACTGTATTCTTTATCTATTTTTCAAAGATGCAAATTTTTTCGGTTCGTATCATGTTGCATGTTGTGGTAAGCAACAAGATAAAGGAACTGAGTTTTGGCCACAAGCTCAAATTTTATATCTTTGCAACCTGATGGTGTATTTCCAGCTTAGATTATTTATCTAAACAGAATTCATAGTTAGAAATATCAAAGATATAGGAATTACTTAATTTGAGTTTGTGGCACAGACTCAATTTCTTTGTACAGAAAAGTTAGCCAGTTATACAGATACAGTTTTGCGCTATTATTATTACTATTACTTGCAACGGGAACAAAAAGCAATTTTCGTAATGTTTGCAATTTTAAATTGAAAATTCAACTTTTGGAATCTGAAAATTTGATGGAAAGGTAAAAATTCAGCTTACGCACAATATATTTTTTTTAAGTTTTCATTTTTTATTGATAATTTCTACCTATATTCATCGTTTTTTTTTATTAATTGTGGAACAGCATCTAGTTTTTATGCAGGTTAAGGGTGAAAATGGTTAAAAGCCTATGATAGTTACCCAGAAAATTTATTTAGTTTTACTTCATTTTTTTATTAACGATTTCTAGGTAGTTTTTACATGATTAAACATCAGTCGAAAAATTTAATTTTAGTAAATATCTTTGAGGAAAAACATGGTTCAAAAAGGTGATATAAAAATTGTCAAAACTGTATTTTTAATCTATTTTTCAAAGATGTAAATCTTTTAAAACGGATCGTATCTCATTGTCTGCTGCAGATCCATGAACACTCCCTTTAGTGATTAAGATTAAGGATGAAGATTGAAGATTGACTTCCAATACTAATAGAGAATCTGTGCCCAGGAGCTAGTATTGAAAACCTATACTTGTCCTGCAGCAACTAGTGGTAGAAATAGAATAAGAGAGATTAGTAATGGGAGGGGTCCGGGAGGAACTAAGGAAGGAATGAGAAGAATAAGAAGAATAAGAATAAATTTGATGAAAAAAGATTAAAAGAATACGAAGAATAAAAAAGAATACGTTTTGAATAAGAAGAATAAAAAGAATAATTATAAGAAGAAAAATTAGAAGAATAAGAAGAATTAGAAGAATAAGAAGGATTAGAAGAATAAGAAGAATTAGAAGAATAAGAAGGATTAGAAGAATAAGAAGAATTAGAAGAATAAGAACTTCTAATCCAGAAGAATAAGAAGGATTAGAAGAATAAGAAGAATTAGAAGAATAAGAAGGATTAGAAGAATAAGAAGGATTAGAAGAATAAGAAGGATTAGAAGAATAAGGAGAATTAGAAGAATAAGAAGGATTAGAAGAATAAGAAGAATTAGAAGAATGAGAAGGATTAAAAGAATAAGAAGGATTAGAAGAATAAGGAGAATTAGAAGAATAAGAAGGATTAGAAAAATAAGAAGAATTAGAAAAATAAGAAGGATTAGAAGAATAAGAAGGATTAGAAGAATAAGAAGGATTAGAAGAATAAGAAGGATTAGAAGAATAAGAAGGATTAGAACAATAAGAAGGATTAGAAGAATAAGAAGAATTAGAAGAATAAGAAGGATTAGAAGAATAAGGAGAATTAGAAGAATATGAAGAATTAGAAGATTAAGAAGGAAATGATAAACAGGGTAAGAAGAATAAGAAGGATAGGAAGAATAAGAAGGATAAGAAGAATGAAAGGATAGAAAGAATAAAAAAATAAGAAGAATGAGTAGGATAGTAAGAATAAGAAAAAAAAAGTAGAATGAGTAGGATAGTAAGAATAAGAAAAATAAGTAGAATAATAAGAATAATAAGAACTAGAAGAACTAGAAGGATCGGAAGAATAGGAAGAATAGGAAGGCGGAAAAACTATTAGTATTCAGAATAGAATCTATCTCAAACAAAGAAACCGACGAGAGTTATCATAATATATGTATTCTCAAGAATATTTTATAAAGAATTTCCTCTCCTAACTAACCCCCCTCCCCCACATACCTCTACGTTCTCCCCCCCCCCCCCATCTACTTCTAACTTGAATATACCCCCAATGTCCCCTCTGTGCTGAGCTAGGCTTATCAAAAGAATAGGATAAAAGATAGGAAAAGGATTATGGGAATGTACCCTGAACAGCTCCTAGAATTTATGCCACAGAAACTCAGTTTAAATAAGGTTAGCTGAACTTAAGTACAGTAAATGTACCGCTCTTTATCATAAATTCATAAATGAATAATGATTAAAAAGCAATCATTATATATATTAGATATGGTTTCTGAGAAAGTTTGTAAATATCTTAACCTTTATTGCAGAAAGATTAAGTCCCAGCTAAATATCTGTGTTTTCACTGTGGCAGAGTAGTCTCTTGTGCAATTTAAAATGAAAGATATCTCTTAATTAAAAAGTTCACAAAAGCCTAAGAAACCTCTTTCACATTTTCCTACAAGCTTAAGCTCTCTCTCCTGATTATTCAGTTTTCCGACAGCCGACCAATAGGACGGACAGAGGAACGAAATACCAGTCAATAGAAGGACTAAGTGTCATATAGATGTATGCGCTAATTCTATCGAACTGTTTTCGGTGATTTAAATAGGTTTTGAAACTTGAAATATTTTAGTTAGGCAAGAAAATTCTTTTGATTTTTAATAAAAACGTGTTCTGAATTTCCTCCAGAACTAAAATATAGATGTTATGCTATGCACGTAATGAATATTGATATATTTTATGAGGATTACTAAAGGAATTGACTTTTTGACACAAACTAAATTTGTCTAATCCTTGTATATCTTTGCAACCTGAGGTGTAAATCTTTGATAATCAAAGGTTGAATAATAATATTTAACAGAATTCATAGTTTAAAATATCTAAGGTCTACGACATTGGGTTTGAAATGATATAGGGATTATAAAGTCAGAGTTTGTGACAAAGATTCAATTCCTTTATGATTATAGCGTTCTATTTATATCTTTAATAAGCTCTATGTAAACCATTAATGAAAATAATTAAATGAGATATTCTTCCTTCCTTCCATTTCTTATCTCATAGATAATTAATTTTTAAAAGGAATTTAATCTTTGCCTCAAACTCTGGTTTTCTAATTCCTAATCATTGCAACTTGATGTCATAGACCTGAGATATCTATAATTATTACTTCTGTTAGATCAAATAATCCAAGTTTGAAATGTCAAAGGATTACACCTTCAGTTTGCAAAATTATAGGAATAAGAAAATTTGAGTTTGTAGAAAAAATGAATTGCAAAATTTTGAATATCATCTTGTTTTTCTAACTTTCTCTTTGAACCTCTGAAACATGCAAGATAAGCAATTTCCAACCCTTCTTTAAAATAGGGTTGAATTCTATTCATGACTCTGCAATCATAAATTCAAATTTAAAGTTTAAATATGCTCTGGCTTAGACAGCTGGACTGATATTGTATAAATAAATTGTCCAATATATCAACCTGATCAGTTTAGAATTGAGCCTGAGCTTTAGATCCGTAGAAAATAGAAACTCGAGATAAACAGTTCTTCCTCCTTTTTCATCCTTCAACAAATTACCCAATTCAACCTGATGGAGTGTTTAGTCAGCCCTAGTCTAGTCCAGTCCATCCATGAGATACAAAATAACAGTCAAATGCATTTATCAGGTCCAAACATGACATAATTGTTACAAAATAACTTTAGATAATAAGGAAGAGAAAAAATTATAGAGTGCAGAGCTAACAATAAAAAGCTTTGAAGATTTTAATAGAAAAATCACTCTAATTTAAAGGGACTGTAAGCGTAATTTCACGTGACCCTCCATGCAAAGAGAGGAATGCGCTTACAGTCCCTTTAAATTTTCTTTTTTTCTTTTTTACATCTTTCTGTCGGCAGATGAATTCATAATAAAAAAGTATAAAAAAAGACAAATAAATACAAAATAGTGTGTCTGCAGGGTAACAAAGTTTATAAATGATTTAGAAGAAAAAAGGGGTAATGGGGTAAATGGGGTAAAAAAATTATCTATAAAGGTTTTATAAAGAAAAGGGGGTATACAAGGGTTCCAGGAATAAAGGTTGAAAAGGGTTTAAGAAGAAAAAAAGATGTAAAGGGTTTTAAGGGGATAAACCAAAAATGATATGTCTTGAACAAAAAAAAACGGCAAGAGTGAAAAAAATAAAGAAAAAAAATACAAGAAAAATAAAATATGTTGCACAAACAACTAAATAGAGAAAGAAATAAGGAGTTGGGTGGGGGGAGGTTTTGAGGAAATTTGACCGTTTTTACAAATATACATTTTAATCCTATTTGTATTCATGGCCTAGACTTTAATATAAATATCTTAGTCTATGGAGAGCTTGGAGCGGGGGCCTGAAATTATATCCATAAATATCAAAATATTTTTGGAGAAATATAAAAATAAAGTAAAATGCATATTGCATTTGGATACATCATGCAATTGCTGTTTTAAAAGAAATTACATGATTTCTGTTGACAATGTACATGAAAAGCCAAAATGAACAGAGTGGATTACCTAAATGTACTTTTTTCAAATAAAACGCTTCGGTCACGGTGATTCCGATGTGGTGATTAGTTACTCAGCCTTCTATTCCAACCCCATTTTCACCAATTAAATTTTATATGTTGATTTTTAAATTCAACACGCACTGTATAATGTAGCAAAGGGTTAGTTGCTAAGATTTTCCGTTAAATTAGGAACATTCTTATCTCTATTCAGTTTTCCGGTATATTAAGGACATACTTATCTCCATTCAGTTTTCCGTTATATTAAGGACGTACTTATCTCTATTTATTTTTCCGGTATATTAAGGACATACTTATCTTTATTTAGTTTTCCGGTATATTAAGAACATACTTATCTCTATTCAGTTTTCCGGTATATTAAGGACATACTTATCTCTATTCAGTTTTCCGTTATATTAAGGACGTACTTATCTCTATTCAGTTTTCCGGTATANCTCTATTTAGTTTTTCGGTATATTAAGGACATACTTATCCCTATTTAGTTTTTCGTTATATTAAGGACATACTTATCTCTATTCAGTTTTCCGTTATATTAAGGACGTACTTATCTTCATTTTGTTTTCCGGTATATTAAGGACATATTTATCTCTATTTAGTTTTCCGGTATATTAAGGACATACTTATCCCTATTTTGTTTTGCGTGAAATATTGAAGTGTTTGTCAGGACGGGGGTATTAGCTCTCATAAAATGTAAAATAAACTAATGACTTGCCTCAAACTCAATACTTTACTTTATCACTATATCTTTGAAACCTGAGGGTCATTGATATTTCAAACTTGGTCTAGCAGAAATCCTGGTCTAAAATATAACATGTCTACGACATCAGGTTGCAGTGGTATGAAGCTCAGAAAATCAGAGTATGTGACGAGTATTGATTATACAGGATAAGAAATGAAGAACAATATCTCCCAAGAGACAGCTTTCAGATCATACCTTATACATAGAAATACAGAAATTTCATAATTCGATTTTCTTTGTGTTATACGATGTTTTTAATCCTCCTTAGAAGTGGTCAAAAGATAAACATAAATAAGGGGTCTTGAATAAATGCAACTCACAATCCAACCCTTGAAATTCAATTATAAGATAAAAAGTAAGTTAAAGGTTCTAACTACTATAGATTATATCTATGTTCAGGTTTGAACTGAATAAGATGAAGAGTAAAGAGTACAGTGGTTTAAGGGTTATAACTACTGTAGATCATATCAATATTCAGGTTTGAACTGCAGAAGATAAAGAATAGAGAGAAGAGTGGGTTAAAGGTTTAAACTACTGAGGATGAGAGTAAGTTAAAGGTTCTAAGTACTGCAGTATAGATGATATCAATTATTTTCAGATTTGAACTGAAGAAGATAATATCAAGGTTCAGGTTTGAACTGAATATTTTTATTAGAGATTATAGTTCTAACTAATGTAGATGAGAGTGAGTTAAAGGTTCTAAATAATGTAGATGAGAGTGAGTTAAAGGTTCTAACTACTGTAGATGAGAGTGGGTTAAAGGTTTAACTACTGTAGATGAGAGTGGGTTAAAGGTTCTAACTACTGTAGATAAGAGTGGGTTAAAGGTTCTAACTACTGTAGATGAGAGTGGGTTAAAGGTTCTAACTACTGTAGATGAGAGTGGGTTAAAGGTTCTAACTACTGTAGATGAGAGTGGGTTAAAGGTT
>NW_019397107.1:53265-65128 GCF_000591075.1 Eurytemora carolleeae
CCCCCCACTTCCATCCATCCCTTCCATCCATCTTCATTTACTCCGACTTTACTCCGCCTGGAAATCTGATATCGGATTTTTCTCACTTCTCAACTAAACCAAGTCTCCACTCTAAATGACTATCCTCAACTTATTTGAAAGGGACTGTAGACGTAATTTTATTTAAGGAGAGGTATGTCCGATTCACAATTGGACCCTTTAAAGCCTTATCTCAGTAACAATGGGGAAGATATCAACATTTTTCCATCTTAAAGCTTGTTAAATTCTGACAATTTCTCTGGAGTATACATCCTCAAGTCACTTTCATAGGGTGGCTCAAGTGAAAAATAAAATATCTTATTCATCTTTGATCAGACAACGCTTTAAAGGGACAGACCGGCTATGTATGGTTGTTAAACTGAGTATGTAGTGTTGTGGACAAATTCTTTAGGATTCATTTCAGACATACAAAAAAAGATCTGTAAATCCTGAGTTTGAGCTCAAAGTCGACGTTCAAAATCGTACTTTTGGGTGGATGCGTTTTCAGAATTGTTTTTATTTAAATTATTAAATAATTCAAAATCACGGACATCTGAGGCTCACTTTAAATTTCTTGTACAGTCCCTTTTAGTGGACCTTTTTAAAAACAGAATAAATAAATAGACTATTTATCGATTTCCATTTCCGGCCAATCCATTTTAGTTCGATTTATCCAGGATCTGTGAGAAGCTTGACAGAGACAAAAAATTCTTTAGGATTCATTTCAGACATATAAAAAAAGATCTGAAAATCCTGAGTTTGAGCTCAAAGTCGACGATCAAAATCGTACTTTTGGGTGGATACGTTTTCAGAATTGTTTTTTTTTAAATATTAAATAACGACAAACAAAATTCGAAATTAAGTAATCTTATTCAATTATTAGTTTATATAATCTCTCCTTAATCACAAAGATTTTGTGCAGATTTTCTGGAATTTTTATTAAACAGACGACATTTGAAGAATTTGAAGAAATCTGAGAACAAATTCATAGGAAATAAGAAATTGAATATAATGATGAAAAAGAAAATAATTAAATCTAACTTTGATTTATTGACAAATTTCTTTTGAGAAATATGTTCCAAAACATCTTATTAGTTTATTATAGAATTTTTACTTTATTTTTTGTCGTCGTTATTTAATAATTTAAAAAAAAACGATTGTTAAAACCCAAACAAATTCATGATTTTGAACGTCGACTTTCTATATCTATGTTTAAACGGTACGTACGGAATATATTTTACTTTTCAACCACTTTTTTAAAATTCTTTTTCTTGTTCCTGTTTATTGACAAGTATTTGTTTACGTGAAAATTAAGTTCTAATCCTACAAAAGACTCAGGTATGACAAAAACTCTGTTCCTTTGTCTTGCCATTAATATTATATTTCCTTTGATTGAACATTTTATTTAATTAGTCACTGACTGGAGAAAACTAATTTAATAATTTCCGTCTCTCAGGTCTAATTAGTTCCTTTCAGTTCAACCTCAAGCAAGGATTTAAAGAACAAAAGAATCCAGAGGCGAAAACTTTTTGTTGAGATGGATTTATAAAAGAATTGAATTTTTGTAACAAACTCAAATTTTCAAATCCTTATATCTCGCAGAGTTTATAGTTTGATACATCAAAGTTCTCCTTTATTGGGTTACAAAGATATAAGGATTAGAAAATCAGATTTTGTGACAAAAACTCGGTTCCTATTGTATTTGCACTTTCTTTTCTAGATTTAGGCCTGTTAACAAAACTAAGTATGTTTGTCTATTATTGAGGTTCTAATTTAAAACTTTAATGGAAACTTCTTTGGGTTTAGTTAGGTTTAGTTAAGTTTAACAACTAGAGAAAAAATACTAAATAGATATAGATAGATAGATAGAGATAGAGGGATAGATAGACAGATAGATAGACAGAAAGATAGATAAGAGATATAGATAGATAGATAGAGAGAAAGAGATATAGAATTTTTTTTACAAACTTTAGTGTAAAATAGTGATGAATAAAACCAAGGAAAGTAAAAGGATGATGAATGAAGAAAACAACGGATTAAAGATGAGGAAAAACGGATTAATAATGAGGAACAACGGATTAAAGATGAGGAACAACGGATTAAGAATGAGGAACAACGGATTAAAGATGAGGAACAACGGATTAAGGATGAGGAACAACGGATTAAGGATGAGGAACAACGGGTTAAGAATGAGGAACAACGGATTAAGGATAAAGAACAACGGATTAAGGATGAGAAACAACGGGTTAAGGGTGAGGAACAACGGATAAAGGATAAGGAACAACGAATTAAGGATGAGGAACAATGGATATGAGGATAAGGAACACCGGGTTAAGGATGAGAAACAACGGATTAAGGATGAGGAACAACGGATTAAGGATTTGGAATGAAACATGAACTAGCTGTTTAGGACGAAGGATAAGGATTTAGAAGTGGAATGTTTGATAAATAATGAAAAACAAAGGATGAAGGTTGAAGACTGAAGGATCAAGATCGAGGAACAAAAGATTTAGGATAAGAAGTTAAGAATGAAGAATAAGTAGGAATGAAGGATTGTATTCTGACTAAATTCTTTAGAAACTATGTATTTTCAATTCAACATCTTAGGATGGGGAAAGAAAAGGGAAATATAGGAAAGAATGATAATGCCTGAAGAAAATGAACTAAAATAATTGTAGAGGGGTTGAGGAATGAGAAGAACTGCATGAAAGTTAATCGTAAGAAAAGAAGAAAAAAATGATGAATGAAAATTTAATCAACTTATCTAGTTAAAAGTTAAATTAAACCTGAAAATTATTTACTTTCCATTTCTAGTAAACTTTTAAAAACTCAAATGTTTGAGGTAAAATCGGTTCATCTTAAATTTTAGCTATAGTTGAAGCGTGTATTTACACAGCTCTCCTTGAACCCTCCCCTGGGATATGGATAGGGAATAAATATACTCTTAACTCCTTCGGATTATCGATGATATCAGTGGTTAGAAGTACCTGGAGATCAGTAGTTAAAAGTAACCCGTAGAGCAGTAGTAACATGTACGTACCCGTAGATCAGTAGTAACATGTACCCGGAGATCAGTAGTCACAAATACCTGAAGATCAGTAGTTACAAGTACCCGGAGATCAGTAGTTACAAGTACCCAGATCGAGATTAGTAATTAAAAATACCCGGAGATCAGTATTTACAAGTCCCCAGAGATCACTAGTTACAAGTACCCGGAGATCAGCAGGTACAAGTACTCAGAGATCAGTATTTGCAGGATCCAGGGATCAGTGGTTAAAAGTACCTGGAGATCAATAAATCCCAGGTTATCTCGTATTCAGAAGTAGGAATATCTTTTCATTTTGTATCCAGGTGTTAGCATTGGCTACAGGTCAAACATCTGAAGTGAAATCTACTTACGTTTGATCTTGATATCTAAATAAATGCTTGATCCAACAATTCCAGTTTTCCTTTCCAGGTTCTTCTAGAGATATCTAAGAGGAATTAATATGTAATATAATCTGAAGAACACGAGATAAGGAATACTCAAATAGATTCTAGTATAGTATTTTTACATACTCAGTACAGCTGTATTCTTACGTCACAAGTGTCAGTTCAGTTTTTGTGTCCGACAAAATTATCAGTAATAGTGATAATTTTAGAATAAAGCGCTTATCTTACAGTAAAATAAGTGCAAACTTATGTGTTCTTAATTTTCTTTTTTTTACACCAAATTATTTAATCTTGGAAAACATGTCAATAAATTTGAGATAATTTCGTTTTCCTTGTTAAATTTGACACTTGTGACGTCGTGTATAATTGGTCCATTTCTCTGTTGCCACCTTGTACTTGATAATCTATTTGGTATTTGAACTTGGTATTCACAAAAAAAGCAAAATTAACCTTCGTACAATCTTTAATTCTTTTAATTTGCATTTAAATTCGATATTTGCATTTTGCACTTGTATGCATTGTAATCCATCTCCAGATGTTCGCTTTGTATTCCAACTCCAAATGTACGCATTGTACTTAATCTCCAGATGTACGCAACGTAGTCCATCTTCAGTTGTACGCAACATATTCCATATCCAGTTGTATTGAACAAATCATATTCCATCTCCAAATGTACGCATTACATTCCAACTCCAGATGTACGCATTGTAGTCAATCTCCAGATGTACGCAACATATTCCATCTTCAGTTGTACGCAACATATTCCATATCCTGTTGTATTGAACGCATCATATTACATCTCCAAATGTACGCAATGTATTTCAACTCCAGATTAACGGATTGTATTCAATCTACAGTTATAAGCAATATATTTCATCTCCAGAGCCCCAAATTTAAAAGAGTATCGTTAAACAAAACTCGGGAGTTTCCTTTTTGGGGTCTTAACATTTATGTAGATTTTGATTTAAGAAATTCGAAAAAAATGGAAAATATAATCAAACTGAAAAAAATAATATTTCATAACAAAAATATTGATATTCACAAAACTGCGTAACCCCATTCGTGAAACCCGGGTTTAAAAACTGGTTTTCTTAACGATACCCTGTCTTAAGTTTTGGGCTCAGTTGTATTGTACACACCATATTCCATCTCCATATGTACGCATCATATTCCATCTCCAGTTGTACGCAACACATTCCATCTCCAGTTTTACGCATTATTTTCCATATCCAGATGTGCGCATCGTATTTCATCTTCAGATGTACATATCGTATTCAGATATATGCAAGGTTATAATGCAAGGAAAGTTAATTGCAGTTGCGTATACTCTGCGTACATATTGAAACCAGTTCTCTCTGGGCGGAATTTGTGAACAAGAATAGATGCATCAGCGTTCTTTTATTATCCGAGGAGGTTAAAAGCATTAAATTTGTGATAATTTTGATAATTCACATAATAGTTTCCTATGACCAAAATATTTCATTGATTTTTTTTATGTGAAAGATGGATCCCATGTCAGGCTTCGACATCCGTCGTGTGTTTACATACCGCCCAGAGACAGTACACTGCAGTACAAAAGATGTGTAAACCTCTGAAATAACTTTCCTTGCATTATAACCTTGGATATATGCATCGTTTTTCGTCTCCAGATGTACGCATCGTATTCCATCTCCAGATATACGCAATTCTCCAAATGTTTGCATCACATTGCCACTGGAATGACGAATGAACAGGATACAGATAAGAAGAACTTGAATGAAGACCAAGGATGAGATGGATAAGGATTAGAATGAATAAGATAAGGATGAAGTTTGCTAGTATCAAGAATGAACAAGATATTCATGGAGTGGACTGGGATGAAGGATGAACAGGATAAGGATAAAGTGGACTTGGATGAAGGATGAACAGGATATTCATGGAGTGAACTGGGATGAAGGATGAAAAGGATAAGATAAAGCAGGTTGAAATTAATGATAAACAGGATAAGGAAAAGCAGACTTCAATGAAAAATAAACAGGTTAAGGATGAGAAGGACTAGGATTAAGGATGAACAGAATAAGGATAAAGCGGACTAGGATGAAGAATGATTAGGATAAGGATAAAGCGGATTGGGAAGAAGGATGAACAGGATAAGGATAAAACGGACTGGGATGAAGAATGAACAGGATAAGGATAAAGCGGACTGGGATGAAGGATGAACAGGATAAGGATAAAGCGGACTAGGATGAAAGATGAACAGGATACGGATAAAGCGGACTAGGATGAAGGATGAACAGGATGAGGATAAAGCGGACTAGGATGAAGGACGAACAGGATAAGGATAAAGCGGACTGGGATGAAGGATGAACAGGATAAGGATAAAGTGGACTGGAATGAAGGACGAACAGGATACGGATAAAGCGGACTAGGATGAAGGATGAACAGGATACGGATAAAGCGGACTAGAATGAAGGATGAACAGGATAAGGATAAAGCGGACTGGGATGAAGGATGTTAAGAATAGAGGCCGGATGTACAGGATGACTTGAACCTCCAGAGGATGAAACTGGTTGCAGTTCCAGTATCTTTACAACCTCGGAGCCTCCGGGGGGACGTACTCATTCTCTCTCTATATCTATCTATCTTCTACTCAACCTGGGACGATATACAGGAGAGACCGGAGAAGAAAGAAGAGAGTATACAGAGAACCCCTGATCTGGTTTAAGGTTTAGTGATACTCCAGTATAATATCAATTATGTAGATTGGACGCAAATAGGAAATCTCTCCGCTCCGTTCCGTAGTGATAAACAGCTAATCAATGTGTTAACCATCTCATAAATGACACATAGAACTGATAGATACAGTTAGTGTTGATAGATTTATATACAAATCATACACAGTATATAGTTAGATGTAAATAGAGGCAGAGAAGATTGATGGTTAGAAAGTTAGAAAGGGATGAATACTCACCGGAAACCATCTTCTTAATTATGCACCCGGAAATCAAAGCATCCTTGGCTAGATCCATTAGAACTCCGGGTTACAAGAAAATCAAGAAACCATTAAGTAGTTAAAGAGAGCTGACTCAGGACGGTGAATAGACAAAAATAGAAATATTTTGTTGAGACTAAAGACTCAGCATAAACATATTAAATTGTATTCCAGAAATAGCCTTTTATGAAGTTTAAGCGACAAAACTGTTGGTTAATGTTAACATGTTCTATTAAATGCATACAGAAATATGGTATTATTATATATATTCAGCTTTCTTCAATAACTACCTGGACGGTACTTTATAAAATTCATATTTAGGCTCCCCCACCCCCCTCCCTTTATTCGTAATCCCGACTCCTCTCCTCTCCGTTTTGAAAGTTTGAGAGTAGATGATAGTTTGGTCGAGTTGAGAGTGAAGATGAAGAGAAGAGTTTAGTTTGAAGTTTGGAATGATGATTGGAGAACTGTTGGTTTTGGAACTGATCCAGCTCAAGGATAGAATAAAAACTTGATTGTAATCCAACCCTCCTGTATCCAGGAAGATTAAAGTGTTGAGTGTAAACTAACCCTCCTGTATCCAGGATAGATTAAAGTGTAGAGTGTAAACCAACCCTCCTGTATCCAGGATAGATTAAAGTGTAGATTGTAAACCAACCCTCCTGTATCCAGGATAGATTAAAGTGTAGATTGTAAACCAACCCTCCTGTATCCAGAAGAAATATAAAAGACGAAGTGTAAACCAACCCTCCTGTATCCAGGATAGATTAAAGTGTAGAGTGTAAACCAACCCTCCTGTATCCAGGATA
Organism: Eurytemora carolleeae; assembly: GCF_000591075.1. Taxonomy (NCBI): domain Eukaryota; kingdom Metazoa; phylum Arthropoda; class Copepoda; order Calanoida; family Temoridae; genus Eurytemora; species Eurytemora carolleeae. The sequence continues at coordinate 60,496 of NW_019397107.1, forward strand.
GATTTAAGTGTAGAGTGTAAACCAACCCACCTGTATCCAGGATAGATTAAAGTATAGAGTGTAAACCAACCCACCTGTATCCAGGATAGATTAAAGTGTGGAGTGTAAACCAACCCTCCTTTATCCGAAGATAAATAAAAGACGGAGTGTAAACAAACCCTCCTGTATCCAGGATAGATTAAAGTGTTGAGTGTAAACCAACCCTCCTGTATCCAGGATAGATTAAAGTGTTGAGTGTAACAAACCCTCCTGTATCCAGGATATATATAAAAGAAGGAGTATAAACAAACCCTTCTGTATCCAGTAAAAGTGTAAAAAAAAACTTCTTGTATCCAATATAAATTAGAATACGGTCATTAAACAAATCCACTTGTATCCAGGATATAAAGTACGGAGTGTATATTAATCCTCCTGTATCCAGCATAGATTAGAGTGTGGAGTGTATACCAATCCTCCTGTATCCAGGATATATTAGAGTGTGAATTGTATACCAATCCTCATAGATCTAGGATAGATTAGAGTACGGATGGTAAACTAACCCTCATATATCCAAATTAGCTAAAGAGTCTGATAAATTAGATGAGAATGTAATTATAATCTCCTATTTGTATATACAGTATACACTTAAAAACCTTTCGAGCTTTAATCATTAGACCAAGTTTCAGATTTCAAGTGTTCATGGAGAGAAGAGAGGGTTTGATCCAAACTTGGAGTAAACCTTGTTGAGTTCAATAGTTTGACCAGGAATAGAACATCTCTGAGATACGCAGAACAATCTACATTCTACTAACAAATATGGATCCAACTATAGAGTTAGTTTACAGGTAAGCAGGAGACACTCATCACATTTTCACAGATTTTTGTTGTCATTCGTCCTCTAGTCCTTTTTGTTCTTCTAACTGATCACATTCTTATTTCCTTGTTCTTGTTCTTTTCTAAACAGTAATATTTTCCTATATTTCATCCTCCTTATCTACTAAATCTCATCTTCTTGTTCTCCTCTAAATATTAATATTCTCCTATATTTCTCATCATCCTTATCTACTAAATCTAATCTTCTTGTTCTCCTCAAAACATTAATATTTTCCTATATTTCTCATCCTCCTTATCTACTAAATCTCATCTTCTTGTTCTCCTCTAAACATTAATATTCTCCTATATTTCTCATCATCCTTATCTACTAAATCTCATCTTCCTGTTCTACTCAAAACATTAATATTCTCCAATATTTCATCATCCTTATCTACTAAATCTCATCTTCTTGTTCTCCTCAAAACATTAATATTATACTATATTTCTCATCATCCTTATCAACTAACTCTGATCTTCTTGTTCTCCTCTAAACATTAATATTCCCCTATATTTCATCATCCTTATCTAGTCTACTAAATCTCATCTTCTTGTTCTCCTCTAAATATTAATATTCTCCTATATTTCTCATCATCCTTATCTACTAAATCTCATCTTCTTGTTCTCCTCTAAACATTAATATTTAGACCCATCTTAGAAACTCAATTAACATTTAGATTCTTGTCTCTTCGTTTTAAAAAATTTCTACGCCTTTGTTCTACTCATCCGTCCCATAACCATTTCTTATACCTCTACCAACATTTAGATTACCATCTCTTCATCCTTTATAATATCTAAGATTTTATTTTACTACACATCCTTGTCTATCCCAGAACGATTTCTTTAACCCTCATGCAAGACTCTACTTTGCGACCTATCATCTATGCTCTCACTATACCAGTCAACCTTATTCGTCCGTGAACTATTTATTTAAAACCCTCATGCAAGACTGGTATAATGACATCCATGCTCTCACCGTACCAGTCAACCTTATTCGTCCGTGAACTATTTATTTAAAACCCTCATGCAAGACTGGTATAATGACATCCATCCTCTCCCCATACCAGTCAACCTTATTCGTCCGTGAACTATTTATTTAAAACCCTCATGGAAGACTGGTATAATGACATCCATGCTCTCACTATACCAGTCAACCTTATTCGTCAGAGAACTATTTATTTAAAACCTTCATGCAAGACGTATAGACCCAAACTCTCATTATAGGGCTCAGTAACATTTCGTCTAGTACACTTTCGTCTAAGTTCATTTTTGTCTAGTTCATTTTCGTCTAGTTTGGTCTAAGTAACATTTGGTCTAAGTAACATTTGGTCTAAGTAACATTTGGTCTAAGTAACATTTGGTCTAAGTAACATTTGGTCTAAGTAACATTTGGTCTAAGTAACATTTGGTCTAAGTAACATTTGGTCTAAGTAACATTTCGTCTAAGTAACATTTGGTCTAAGTAATTTGGTCTGAAAAAAATGTTAAGTGATTTTATTTTAACACTGCAAAAAAAGGAGAAAACCCGTGAAACAAAATCAAGAAATTCGCAATTCGTATAGGAGAAATTCTCCACTCTTCTAAAACACGTTGAACTGAGAGGAACTCAATGGCGGGATTAATTATGATACTCAACCAGTACTTTTGTAGATAAGTACTTCAGACCAAATTCCTTACTAAAAATTACTTATACCAAAAGTTACTTGGACAAAATGTTACTTACTCCTTTCTTAAAGTTAGTTAAACCAATTCTGTAGTTTTAGACCAATTTACTTACTAAAAGTTACTTAGACCAAATGTTACTTAGACCAAATGTTACTTAGACCAAATGTTACATAGACGAAATGCTACTTAGACCAAATGTTACTAGAACAAATGTTATTAGACGAAATGTTACTTAGACCAAATGTTATTAGACGAAAGTGTACTAGACGAAATGTTACTGAGCCCATTATACCACTCATCTTCATTCTTCCAAAAACGAATTCTATGAAACCCAATTAGACTTGAAGTCTCTTCTTTGCAGTCTCTAAACCCATACTCTCATTATACCACTTGATCATCCTAATTCGTGTAATATTGATTTCGTTAAAACTCAACCAACGTTTGAATTCTCTTCTCTTCGAATTTATATAATATTTTTGCTCTAATTCATCTTAATCCGTCCCATAACGATTTCTTTAAACCTTATGCAAGACTTGAATTCTCTTCTTTGCTACCTATACATCAATACTCTCAGTATATTACTCATATCCTCTCCTTGCCAGAACCATCTCTTATGTACTCAACAAATATTCCTAGTTCTCCTGGTCTCTCCTAACTATCATGCTCTCGTCCTACATACTCACCCAACCCGTCTCACATATATATCTCTTATATACTCAACAAATATTCCTAGTTCTCCTTGTCTCTCCCATACTTTCATGCTCTCGTCCTACATACTCACCCAACCCGTCTCACGAATATCTCTTAAAGAACATTTAAAGTCTTTTCTCCTCACCAATCCTTATCCGTTCCATCTTCATTTTCTTCCAAAACAAGAATTTTTATCTTAGGCCAAATTTAAAGAGTTTGAGCCGCGTCTCAAATTTAAGACGCGACTTAAACATGGTTGCAGTTCTTATTGAAATTGTATTCAATGTTTCGAGATTTGAGCTGGCGTTCCATTGGAACCGGTTTTGAGTTGTTCAGCGACTCGGTTTAAATTCTTCAAATTCGACCTCTGTTCATCTCTAGTTCCTCACCTGTTCATAAAATACCAAATTTTTTCTACTTTTTCTTTACAATCCGAAATCAAACTCCATCTCATACAATATTTAAATTGTTTTTAACCCATTTCCCAAAATTCATTATTTTGTCCTCTTCCTCTTTCTTCCCAAACATTTCCCTTTATTCCTTTTCCAGTCATTTATCCTTCTCGACATTCAGCAGTCTACACTTTCCCAATAATACAGTAAATATATGTACAGGGTTACCCGCAAAGGATGATACTTTATTAATGACGACCTAAACTCCAAGAATATAACGATGTGGAGGCTGCAATTTGGTTTCTGCATTGTATTGCATTCCATATAGTTTTGAAGCAAAGTTAAAAGTTTCTGGGAACCAATAATGTAAAAAAAAGAATGATAAATTTCGTACAGTAATCTCTTAAGTCTCATTCTTTGTGGGTAACCCTGTATGTACATGTATGTAGTATAAAATCACTACAGATATGTATGTGTATGTATATATTCTAAATAGTACATTTTTGTAAATAATACATATATAGGTTTTCCCAAAAAAAAGCTGGTTAGTTTTTTTTAGCATTTTTATGCATATAAAAGTGTGAACTTTTGATTCTAACAAAACACTTTTAATTCTAGGTCTTTTTCTTATCTTTTTTATCCAAATCCCTATATCTTTGCATTGAAACCTGGTGGTATAAATACAATATAAATATATATAATCTTTTAAGCTACGAATTCTGTTAAATAGTTAAAGTTTAAAGTATCAAAGGTTAACACCATCAGGTTGCAAAGATGTAAGGAATACAAATTTTAAGCTTATATTAGTTTTTGACTGTTTAGAACCATAATTTAAGTTTCAGTGGTATGGCAAGGCTCCAAACCATTTTTTCCGGACACCCTGTATATGATTGTATATTTGTATATATTCTGTATAACAGATTAACGTCAAGCTTACTTTTTCTATATCATTAATTATTCCCAATATATTCAGCTGTATACAGTTATATATTTATACACACCTAGCATCAAGTGTGAAACTAGGGAGGGGGGGGGGG
>NW_019397107.1:65418-92803 GCF_000591075.1 Eurytemora carolleeae
TTCGACGTTAGCCTATACCCCCTTTCATTTTTCGCGAACACTCCCTTTAAAGTAATAAATTCATGGGTACGCCGCATGCTGTAGCAGAATTCATAGTTTAAGAAATCGAAAGAAATTATAGTTTGTGTAAAATAACTTAATATGGCCTTGTATGCGGAGTCAAAAATCTTAACTTATCGATTTTTAAGTTTTTACTGGATAAAACATAAACTTTTTTACAATGCATCAATTATTTTCTGATATCAGATAAAGTAGATAAGTGATTACTTTTCCTGGAATATACTTGCTATATAGATATATCCTAGGAAAGTAATATAATATAGGGAATTAATCCTAGTTCTCTGTTTACCTAGAAATTAATCTATTCTTTCTTCCTTATTATTCTACCAAAAAGTATATATTGCATATTTGTTTAAATGATGTCGTAGTCTTGGAACTGATCAGCCTACATGAGAATAAAAACTTTTATAAAGCTCAGTGAGGTCCAGCACTGCCTAAAAAATGTCAAAATCTGATTAAATGTGTTCGATGTTGCCTTAAAACTCTGAAAGCTCAGTTAAAATGTTATAATAATGTGAGTAAATAATCTTTTTTCTCACATTATAGATAATTAACTTTAGGATCGAATTTCTTAATCTTCAAATTTGAAAGCGTTTATCGTAGCATAAACTATTTTCAATTAGAACAAGAGTCTCTTAAGAACTCCTTTATACCTCCTTTCAAATGGTAACACGTAACATTAACCTTGAATAATCTATTATTCTATCTATATCTAATGTATATCTCATACATTTCCCCTTTACGAAGTTAGGAACTTGGGAAAACATGTTGTATTTCTTATATTTTCCATCCTTGGGTTCAATGATAGATGAAATATCTATCCTGAGAGGTTTGGAGTAAATCCTCGTCCCGCGTCGGCAAAGTTTCTATATTCTTTTCTAACGAGAAAATCTAGATATTTCAGTTTAAACATTAGAAGATGTATTTTCTATCTGGGTAAACGTTTTGGATTTATAGTTATTTAAGGTCGTGTATCAATATATAAAGCTTTTCTCTAGAAATAAACATATTTACAGTACAGTCTTAGAAACCCAACTTTGTCTGGAAACTAAACTTTCACGGAAACTTTTTAATCATGTTCTTCATAGTTACCAAATCAAAATCGAGACAAATCGGTCAAGGAGTTTATATATATAGATTACATATGAATGATAGTATATATATTAGAATAGAAGAGTTATTTGTTGTACTTTAGATATTGTTGCAAATAGTTTTTGGACACTCTAATCAAACAAAAGTCACTTTTTATTTTATTTCGTTTTATTTTCCTTTAAAACTATAAATATGTTCTTACTGAATTATTTTAATAAGAATGAATCCTTAAAAATGTTTTCTCTTAAAGTCCAAGGTTTGTTACAACGGTTTATTTAGAAGCCTTATATAAATTTTCAGAATATCGATTTAAATATAATATGTACATTGTCCAGGGTCTAGTGTACATACAGATTGAATATTCGTTAAATAAATATATCAGAAAAAGTGCAAAACTAATAGAACACAATAACGACAGTAAACATACAAAGATAGCTTACAAATATCTAGTAATTTGTTGATTACCCTGATATCTAGGGTCTGCCCTGTTATGCAGGGTTAACAAGTGATTACCCTGTTAAGTATATATGTAGCCCTGTTATACAGGTTTGTACACCGATTATCCAACTGTTGGGTTCAGGTGAGACTGCCCTGTTATAAAGGGTTAAATCTTAATTTGCTAAGTAAACTCTGTTATGCAGGGTTAAATAAAGATTGCCCCCTGGACGTAAGTTTCCCAAGTATAAAGGGTTTAGTATAGAGTCTGCCCTGCTAAACAGGGTTAACCAGATTAAAAGTTTTCTCTGATGTATGCATGAATCCTGGTTTTGCCAGGTGTAGAATAAGGCCGGTTCTACACAGCTGAGTATAGTAGTACTTAGGAGGAGCAGGGTTCAGTTTCTCACAGGATGCCTGGAACCTTACTCCAGACTGGAGTTAACACTTGGAAAATATTTTCAAAGTTAAATGGTGAATGAAAACTATGTTTTTAAATCCAACTTTATAAACTAAACTTTTCTTCAAACAAACTCTGATTATAGTGACAGCTGAAGTGTGCATCGGGATAAATATATTTCAAAAGAAAAAAGTATAAAATAAAAGTTCTATATTTGGAAAACTAAACTTCTTTATCTTCCCTCCATTATCAGACAAAGGTTTAAAGGGTACCGTTGTAAATTGTACAGGCCACTATATAATTGAAAGGTTACTTTAAACTCTCTATCTTGCTTATCTTCCCCACCACCCCGGCCTTCCGTTTACCTAGGACTTACATGATTTACTCAGCAGGCTCCCATCTTAATTTTAATTCATTACCCCCCTCACCCAACCCGTCTCACATATATATCTCTTATATACTCAACAAATATTCAGTTTCAAACTAACCGCACCTCTTTTTCCTTTAAAGTTTTTCATATCAACCTTTTCGCCGGGCCTTTATGGCCGTTTTCTACTCAAACATTTTTAACGTTTTTATAATCACGAATATGAGCAGGAACAAAGAGTATTGTTCTTTAACCCCTTTTCCTTTATAATCCTTAACACCAATTCTTAACATTCTTCTTTGTTAATACAGGTACAGGTCTACTCCCTTCACAATATTCAACAATACCATATTCATTCGTGCATTTGATTTATTCCCTTTTCCTTTATAATCCTAAACACCAATTCTTAACAGTCTTCATTTTGAATACAGGTACAGGTCTACTCCCTCCCAATATTCAACAATATCATATTCATTTGTGCATTACCTTTTATTTAAAACCTTTTTTATAAAAGACCGTAATACCAAAACCATAATAATGGGTTCCTTCCTTTTGCTTTTCTTAATCTAACCTCTGTCTTTCTTCACTTAAACCCCTAAGAACCAAATCCCTTTTCTCCCACATTCTTCATTTTTAACAACTTAACTCTCTTTTAGCCAAAGCTCAACTCACACTATTCATCATTCATTCATAATCTTACATTTTCCACCATTCTTTTCATTCACTCATCACATACATTTATTCATTCGTAGCCCTGCTAATTCTCCACTACCCTCCACTCATCCAATTCATTCATTTATCCTTAACCCTACATTCCTCCCTCCTTCCTCCACTCATATTATTAATTTATTCATCCCTTACTCTACATTTTCCTCCCTCCCCCCTCCATTCATCCTATTCATTCATTTATGCTTAACCCTACATATTCCTCCCTCCACTCATCTCATTCATTTATTCATCCTTAACCCTACATATTCCCCCCTCCACTCATCCCATTCATTTATTTATCCTAACCCCGCATACTTTCATCCGGAACACTTTCACCACCTATCTATCTATTATTCTANCCTTTCTTCATCCTAATTAGCATAATAATATATATTAGTATTGATTAGTACTCTAGGGATCCTAATACGATTTTCTCGAAATACAGGAGGGTCGACCAAATGAAGACCTTTCTGTTTATAAAAGGAATTTTAATGGAATTGCCACAAACTGAAATTTTCTTTGATTTTGCAACATGATGGTGTAAACCTTTAATATTGTAAACTTAGACTATTTTATCAAACTAAATTCACAGTTTGAAATATCTGAGGAAAGATAAAGGAACTAGAAAATCATAGTTTAAGGCAAAGGTTCAATTACTTTTTACCTAAAAGTACGTTTCAACTTAGCATTTAGTTACAGTGCAATCCGGAACATTGCGAAAAGGGGAAATTTAATCTGAACAATTTGAAACATACATCATCGTTAATTATTGGTTATTATGTTTAACATTGCTATCATAATCATATTTGAAAATAGTCGACATAAATATTTTTTAAATGAAAAAATTTAAATTTTTTTTATTTAGGGGTAAAGGAAAGTGAGCATGGAGATATCATGTGGTCTCCAATAGTTTCCAGGTACTTTTCTAATAGTTTCCAGGTACTTTTCCAATAGTTTCCAGGTACTTTTCTAATAGTTTCCAGGTACTTTTCCAATAGTTTCCAGGTACTTTTCTAATAGTTTCCAGGTACTTTTCCAATAGTTTCCAGGTACTTTTCTAATAGTTTCCAGGTACTTTTCCAATAGTTTCCAGGTACTTTTCTAATAGTTTCCAGGTACTTTTCCAATAGTTTCCAGGTACTTTTCTAATAGTTTCCAGGTACTTTTCCAATAGTTTCCAGGTACTTTTCTAATAGTTTCCAGGTACTTTTCCAATAGTTTCCAGGTACTTTTCTAATAGTTTCCAGGTACTTTTCCAATAGTTTCCAGGTACTTTTCTAATAGTTTCCAGGTACTTTTCCAATAGTTTCCAGGTACTTTTCTAATAGTTTCCAGGTACTTTTCCAATAGTTTCCAGGTACTTTTCTAATAGTTTCCAGGTACTTTTCCAATAGTTTCCAGGTACTTTTCTAATAGTTTCCAGGTACTTTTCCAATAGTTTCCAGGTACTNCAGTTTCACTGATTAAAAGTTTCGTTTGATGATTTGAAAATTACTCTTTTCATTAACTAAACTATTCACTCATTTAATGGTGCTACAGGGTGTCCCGCTGAACAAGGAACAGTGAGAAAACATTCATTCGCAACAATTTTAGAAAATTATCAGAATGTCGTCATTCTGATTCTTAATTTTCGGTTTTGATAAGATATAGTCAGTGTTTACGTATTTTGTATTAGACTCCCTTTTCTTTGAAGAATTGAATAAACTTTTTAATGGTTTCCTTTTAATCAATTATTCGCCTACTTTCAACTTATTCTTTCATTTCAAATAAATCTAACGTTTCAAAAAATCTGGGAAAAGTTTCAAAAATGTTTCGCGAAGTTTAGAACAAGTTTATCTTGAAGCAACTTTTTAATCTATTTTTTATTAACTACGGAGCTCAATATGTAGCTCTGGAGGATTCTAATATTTTTAATAAAAAAAAGTGTTTCCAGTGAAGATATCTTATTAGATATATAATAATAGAATATCTTTCTTTAGTCTCTTTGGTATCTAACAACTTAACAAAGTATGGAAGAAGACATTTTAAACTATTCACCAACTGTCATGTTTCGTGGGACACCCTGTAATATGTAAATTAATCCTCGGATACTAGAGTAATATATTGATGCATCTATTCTTGTTTACAAACACCGCCCAGAGAGAAGTGCAGTTTCAATATGTACGCAGAGAATACGCAAGAACAATTAACTTTCCTTGCCTCATTACTTCGGTTTGTATTATTTCTCAAAAAAAGAGGTTGTGAGAGCAGCACTCTCACTTCGCCCTTCCCTCCTTCCAGAATATTCCCCTTCTCTATTATTCTATCCTTCCCTATTATTCTCACCCTTCCCTTCCTTCTTCTAGCACTTCGTTCCCTCTTACTTCCTTCCCCTTCTCTATCCATACACTGCCCTTTTTCTACTTGCTTCTCCCTTTCTTCGTTCCCCCTATAATGTGAAATGATCATTGGCCGATTATGAAACCAGCCTATTTTAATTTGGTTTTCTTTTAACATTAATTTTAGATTTTCTATAAAATTATGTTTCAGGGCCCAAAAGGTTATATAGCGCAAATATGTGAAGTACACCTGCAGTATGGAAACAGTACAACAAAATGGCCGTTTTACACTTTTTTCTAGAAAATTCCACTCTAATATATATTCTATTCTCTTTGACTAAAGTATATTGCATGTAAATTGAAATCTTATTTGTTTTAATCATACCTACTCTTACTGAACAGCTAACTAGAAGATTCAAAATACTTTGAATTTCTAATATGTAACCAGATAAATTTGTGTTCGTCATGCTTAACATCAAATCTAGAAGAGCTACGAGGTCACAAAGCCATACCTGTAATGTCGCATAGATTTGACCTTTATACTTCTGTCTATAATTTGCAGTAGGATGGTATATATGGATATAGGGTTCAGGATACAGGGAACAGGAAACGGAGAACAAGATATAGGGTACAGGCTACAGGGTACATAAAACAGGATACAGAGCTGAAAACTTTAGAATGATATACATCTTATCCAATGGACACACGTTTGATTTTCTTCTTAATCTTAAAAATCAAATTCCAAATAACTAAAATATATTAAACGCAAAGGAATAATGTATAAAATATTAATAGAAAATATGAAAATTGAAATTTTTTTAATGAAAAGCTTTGAAAAAGAAAATTTATAAATTAAAAGAAAAGTTAATTAAAAATAAAGTAAGAATAAAGTAAAAAAAAATAAAGTAAATAGAAGTGAAAAACCACTAATTGAAACTGATGAAAGTGGGAAAAACTGGAGAAATAAAAACAAACAAAAAATAATTAATATTTATTTTCTATAATAATGAATATTGTAGAAGATAATGCTTGGGAGCAGATCAAAGCTGGAGGAGAGACCCCAGGATGTTTACAGGTCAGCCATTTTAGATTTTTATATAAATGCCGCGTTTTGTACTTAACGCTCCAGTTCAGTACAGCTAGAGCAAGCTGTACATAATACAGACTATAAATGGTAACACGTAACATTAACCTTGAATAATCTCCTTCTTGTGAGATTAATGTGAGTATGAAGTAAAAAATGCATTAAAAACATTTATTTTTTAAATTTTCTATTTTGTTCAGTGTATTTAATACTATATTAAATTCTCAGGATTACAGGAACAATGATAGAATTATTAATTAAAAACTTATATTTTTTTTTAAATCTACAATTTCTCTCTAAAAACAGGAAAATCAATATGTTATAAACTTACATATAATAAAAAAGCTGTGTTTAATGACACAGACTTTTAACGCACAACGTCAAACTATGCTTCCTTCCATTAGCTGCCATGATTNCAGGAGAAAGGATGGGTTTTATGAGGGTGATCAAGGGGTAAATTTAATTTAAAAAGTGCGGAGGAAACTTTTTTAGATATTGTAATCTAAAGGTGCTCCCTCTCCCTTATATATTGGATTTAAATATTCCAAAACTTTTAGGATAAAGAAAGAGTAAAATTACTCAGGATTGGATTAAACCTGAAATGGGATTGTTGAAAGTTTTTAAAGGTGAAAGAGTACACTAGATGTTTGTTTAAAGGCGAAAGAGTACACTAGATGTTTGTTTAAAGGTGAAAGCGTACACTAGATGTTTGTTTAAAGATGAAAGAGTACACTACATGTTTGTTTAAAGGTGAAAGAGTAGACTAGATGTTTGTTTAAAGGTGAAAGAGTACACTAGATGTTTGTTTAAAGGTAAAAGAGTACACTAGATGTTTGTTTAAAGGTGAAAGAGTACACTAGATGTTTGTTTAAGGGTGAAAGAGTACACTAGATGTTTGTTTAAAGGTGAAAGAGTACACTTATAGATGTTTGTTTAAAGGTGAAAGTACACTAGATGTTTGTTTAAAGGTGAAAGAGTACACTAGATGTTTGTTTAAAGGTGAAAGAGTACACTAGATGTTTGTTTAAAGGTAAAAGAGTACTTTAGATGTTTGTTTAAAGGTGAAAGAGTACACTAGATGTTTGTTTAAAGGTGAAAGAGTACACTAGATGTGTGTTTAAAGGTGAAAGAGTACACTAAATGTTTGTTTAAAGGTGAAAGATTTAAGAGTACACTAGATGTTTGTTTAAAGGTGAAAGAGACGAACTAGATGTTTGTTTAATGGTGAAAGAGTACACTAGATGTTTGTTTAAAGGTGAAAGAGACAAACTAGAGGTTTGTTTAAAGGTGAAAGAGTACATTACACTAAATAAAAGTAAATAATATCCCTCCGTCTCTGTAGAGAAAATGATTTCCCTCCTTTCTCTCTGTAGGGAAAATTATTTTTCCCTCTCTGTGGGAGAAGTGAGTTTCCTTTCTCTGTAGGGAAACGATTCCCTTCTCTCTGTAGGTAAACAATTTCCCCCTCTCTGTAGGAAAAATGATTTCCCCTCTCTCTGTAGGAAAAGTTATTTCCCAATCTCAGTGGAAAAATGCCCCCCCTCTCTGTAGGAAAAATGCCCCCCACTCTCTGTAGGCAAAATGGCCCTCCCCCCTCTCTGTAGGAAAAACATTTTTCCCGCTCTTTGTTGGAATCAATTTTGAAAATTAACTTAAATCCATGGATATTATTAAGCTCTTTCTACCCTTGGATTCTATTTATCCTTTCAACCCCCTGTACTGATTTGATTAATAGTAATCTTTTCTCTAGGTTAACCTTTTTTCGTAGATAATCCTTTTGTTAGGTTGGATTAGGCCTGTAGATAATCCTTTTGTTAGGTTGGATTAGGCCTTATTTTTAACAAATAATCCTTTTTCTTAAAGTTTTAGATTCAGTTTGTGGTGTTTAATCATGATCAATCCTTGCTTTCTGTTCTTATAGTTTTGGTTCTCAATTATACTCTTATAAAAGAGAGTAGGAGAAGGAGAAAGTAAGGTAATCTTGCTGGGTTGAGAAGATAAATGATGCTCCATCAGAAAATCTGTTTTTATGTTCAAAAGTCTTCAAGGAAGCTCGGATTATGGTTTAATGAATCTGATAATCGCAGTTTAAAAGAAAACAATCTGTTTCTCTCTCGGCCAAGGTTTCCATGTCTCCGTGTTCCTGTAGGAACCTGGATAAAGCAAATATTTGAGCTCCGGGATAGGATGGAGTGAAGGAAAGATAATCTTTGCTGATCATGAATAATAGATTGAACGACCCACAGGGTGAGCTGAGGAGAATTTTAAACTAGTTTTATGATCAAGAGAAGGAAAAGAACAGATTAGAAAAGGATGATTTTTATAAGTTTACACAATTGGGGTTTTAACGTTCTAGTTCTCCTTAAGTTCTACATTCTAAGAAATTTCAGATTTTCATCTAACAAAATTTGTTGGAGCACCGGCATCAAATTCACCTTAGTAGAATCATTCAACAAAATTTGACGAATAACTCTGCTAAGGTGAGTTTGATGTCAGTGCTCCAACAAAATTTGAAATTTCTTAGCGTTTAGGGCTTTACAACTTTAAGTTCTCTTTAACGTTTGTTTTCTTTAAGTACTTTATAAGTTATCTCTCAGTTCTAACTGTATTTTGGTTTTAGTTTTCTTTCAATTCTTGATCTCCTGAAGTTCTAGTTCTCTTAAAGTTCAAGTTCCTTTTCAGTTCTACTTCTCTTGAAGTTTTAGTTCTCTTAAAGTTTTAGTTCTCTATAAGTTGTTGTTCTCTTTAAGTTCTAGTTCTCTTGAAGTTCTAGTTCTCTTGAAGTTCTAGTTCTGTTTAAGTTCTAGTTCTTTTTGAGTTCTAGTTATCCTTAAGTTCTAATTTTTTTTAAGTTTTAATTATCTGTAAGTTCTAGTTCTCTAGTTCTAGATCTAGTTCTAGTTCTAGATCTATATCTAGTTCTAGTTCATTTTGAGTTCTAGTTCTATTTAAGTTATTGTTTCCACTTCTAGTTCTGACTATTTTTTTTGATTTTTCTCTTTAGTTCTCATTCAGTTTTATTTCTCTTTAAGTTTACGTTCTTTTTAAGGTCTAGTTCTCTTTAAGTTTCATAGTTCTTTTTAAAGTTCTAGTTCTTTTAAGATTCTAGTTCTTTTAAGGTTCTAGTTCTCTTTAAGTTATAATTTAATTTAAGTTCTAGTTCTCTTTAAGTTCTACTTCTTTTTAAGTTCTAGTTCTCTAGTTCTAGTTCTATTATAGTTCTAGTTCTCTTTAAGTTCTAGTTCTCTTTAAGTTTTACTTCTCCAGTTCTAGTTCTATTATATTTCTAGTTCTCTTTAAGTTCTAATTCTCTTCCAGTTCTAGTTCTTTTCAAGTTCTAGTTCTCTTTTAGTTCTAGTTTTCTAGTTATAGTTCTAATTCTAATTCTAGTTTTATTTATATTTATATTTCTAGTTCTAGTTAATTTTAAGTTCTTGTTATTTTCCGCTTCTAGTTCTCTTTTAGAGACTGTATTTTGGTTTTGTTCTCTTTGAGTTTTTTCCAGTTCTCTTTGAGTTTAAGTAGTTCAAGTTCTTTAAGTTCTTTATATTCTAGTTCTATTTAAGTTCTTTAAGTTATACTTCTCTTTATATTCTAGTTCTATTTAAGTTCTTTAAGTTATACCTCTCTTTATATTCTAGTTCTATATATTTAAGTTCTTTAAGTTATGCTTCTATTTTTATTCTAGTTCTATTTTAGTTCTTTAAGTTATACTTCTCTTTATATTCTAGTGCTATTTAAGTTCTTTAAGTTATACTTCTATTTTTATTCTAGTTCTATTTAAGTTCTTTAAGTTATACTTCTCTTTATATTCTAGTGCTATTTAAGTTCTTTAAATTATACTTCTCTTTATATTCTAGTGCTATTTAAGTTCTTTAAATTTTACGTCTCTTCAAATTCTAGTTCTGTCTAAGTGCTACCCTCGATCTCTTTAAGCTGTAGTTGTGTAACTTTTTTCTAAAGTTCTAAAATAAATTATCTTACAAGGATTATGCTGTTCCATATTTCATCTCTATATGTGTTTCCTAATCCTTGTTTGTTGATCCTTGCTCCAATATTCTCTCAAATATGAACCTAATTATGATTAGAACTCAATCCCTCCGCTCACGGGGATCCAACTTCGTATTCATTCTTAGGGTCGTAAAAATGACTTCAAAACAGGGGGTCTATCTTTATATTCTTTCTCAAGGTCGTAGAAATGGCTAAAAAACAGTGGACCATTCTTCATATTATTTTCAGGGTCGTGAAAATGACTGGAAATTATAGGGTTTAAGTTTAAACAAATAATACGCAGGGCTAAACTTTTTGATTTATGAAGAGGGGAGGGGGTCCTATTTATGACTAAGATGGTAGGAGATGATGTATATAGAATGTAATCTTTTATAGTTTTGTCTTCTTATCCTGTCTTAGGGTCGTAACAATGATTTAGCTGGAGGGGAAGGTGAGGTTGATTCTCAGAGTCGTAGTCATAACTAAAAAGATTTTTCTGGGCGTGTCTTTGATTTGAATCATGGTTGTGGGCTTCTTATCTTTTTATATTTTAAATTCGATGTTCATGATGCTCCAAACCTCACAGGGAAAAAATGTTGAAAATATATTTCGGTCTGGGTTTTCGAGATTTGCTGCTGTCATGAAGTTTCAAAACAAATTCTTTAACTCTAGATTGAAGAAACTAATAAAAGTTTTTTAACTCCGGGTCGTAGATATAGCTAGATAGAAGTCCATTCTTACAATAGAATGAGGATACATAAAACTCGTAAAACCAACCCCCCACGGTACAATTAAAACTAGAAAAGGTTTCCTATGTTCGGAGAGTAATGTTGACATGAATATTTAATTTCCTCATTGTTTTCTCTTTCTCAATCCATTGATTACCTAACCCTCGAAACAGTATACTCTGACACCCCTAAACTAACATCGTAAAGCAATATTGCCCNCCCCCCCTCCAACCCCCCGTGTCGGTTTTATTTCCATAAAAAGTAATGATCCAAGATGTCTCCACCCCTCCAGGGAATACATTTCTTAACTTTGTATGCATCTTCTCATATACCGGAGTAAACTTGGACTCAAGTCCGTCCTCCTCATATACCGGAGTAAACTTGGACTCAAGCCCGTCCTTCTCATATACCGGAGTAAACTTGGAATCAAGTCCGTCCTTCTCATATACCGGAGTAAACTTGAACTCAAGCCCGTCCATCTCATATACCGGAGTAAACTTGGACTCAAGCCCGTCCATCTCATATACCGGAGTAAACTCGGACTCAAGTCCGTTCTTCTCATATACCGGAGTAAACTTGGACTCCAGATTCTATTTTTTTTTTAACATTCTCTATCTTTCTCTTTTACAATAGATAAGAACTGGTTTAGGAAAGTTAGGACAAATATATTCCAACTTCTTTAATAGATTACAAAGAATTATTGTGGAGGAGAATTATTATTATTTTCTTATATTTTTATATTTTCTGATAACTGAGAACAATACTCAGATTGATACAAAAGATCTTGTGTATTGTAAAATGTTTTTGAATAGAAATAGAAGTCAGAACTTGAGCATTGAGCTCCATCTTAAGCAGATCTACGGATTACTTTCATTCCCCTTCAATATCCCATGATAGGCATACCCTGCAGGGATAACTTCAATTTAGGAATCAAGCATTGATCTAACAAATCCAATTTGAAAGCACCCACATTGTATATCGAGATCAAATGTTCCAGATTAAAAATATCCACACAAAAGCACCCACATTGTATATCGAGATCAAGTGTTCAAGACTTACAATATCCACATAAATATTCCGACCTCATGGGAATTAGAATGGAGATATAAGAAGATACAGTGATAAATATATTGGGTTTTCTTGTTTTCTAGATCAAAATCAGAATTCTAACAGACATAAAAGGCCCAAAAACTTATGCATTATTATTAACCATGCAGCTAATTTTGTGAAATGATTTTTTTACCATCAAATGATGTCTACTAATATGTTTTTCATTGCCCAAAATACAAGATAAAAATATATCAAAATTTTACTTTTAACTCAGTTTTTGTGTCCGACAAAATTATTAATAGTAGTGATAATGTAAGAATAAATTGCTTATCTTACAGTAAAATAAGTGCAATTTTATGTGTTCTTTAGTTTCTCTTTTCACAATTTTTTATTTAATCTTGGAAAACATGTCAACTAATGTGATAAAATTTCGTTTTCCATGTTATATTTGACACTTGTGACGTCGTGTATAATTGGTCCATTTATCTGTTGCCACCTATTGTACTTGATAATCTATTTGAGGTCTACGATGAATTTAATATTGAAAAATAGATATTTTGAATAAAATAAAAATAAAACTTTTCCCCAGGTTTTGAGATTTGAATAGAATTGAGGGGTAGATGGTAGAGATAGGGGGGATGTGTAGAGGGGGGGATGTGGAGAGGGGGGAGGGGCATTGAGCGGAAACGTCTATTAAGAAAAGGGGAATAAAATCTCTTTACAAAAGGGTGGGATCAGAAAAGTTTAGATAAAGATAATAATTAATCTTTAGTTCTTCTTTCATCTTGGAATCTTTAGCGTACATTATCTGGGCCCAAAACTTTAGAACTGAAAACGTAATGATTAATGAAACCAGTTTTGGAAGTTCGGGCTCTAGCTCTACTCTTGAGTGTACACTGTACACTGTACAGTGTACAATTGTACTTAAGCTTATAAGTTCTTTAAGTGTACCATTCCACCAGAGCCCAAAACTTAAGACAGGGTATCGTTCTGAAAACCAACTTTAAACCCCGGGTTTCACGAATGGGGTTAGGCAGTTTTGTGAATATCAATATTTTTGTTATGAAATATTATTTCATTCGGTTTGTTTATATTCTCAATTTTTTTCCAATCTCTTAAATCAAAATCTACACAAATGTTAAGACCCCAAAAAGGAAACTCGGGAGTTTTGTGTTGACNTTATTGTCAGATACTAGTCGTAATGTTTACATCAATCATACCTGCTCAGCTTTTATCCTTGCAAAACCTAAAAGTAATTGATGAAAAACTATTTTAATTGTCAATAAAAAAACAACCTAAGAACCGGAAATATGAGTATTATCATTAAAAGAAGTTGAACTTGTGTGATTTAAAATACAGTCTAACATGCTAATCTATATTTTGTGTTCAGGAGAACACCTGGAGAAAGTACATTGCTCCCAAGGGAGTTGTTACCCCTAAAGGACGGAGAAGTCACACTGCGATCGTGTTCCAAGACTCTATGTACATCTACGGAGGATATCAGGACTTACGAGGTTCAACATCAGAGCTCTGGGCCTTTCATTTCTCTAGTGAAACCTGGCATCTAGTTTCCCAAGGGGGAAATGTAGATGGACCACCAGCTAGGCACAGGTTGGCATAACAGGGTTAAAGGGAGTGACAGACAATGTATGGTAGTTGAACTTTGAATGTAGAATTGTGGAGATTTTTTTAGGAGTAATTTGAGACATACAAAACGTTTTAATGATGTATAATTACTGAGTTTGAGCGTAAAGCCGACTTTTAAATTCATCAATTTGGGTGGTTACGTTTTGAGAATCTATTTTTAAAATTTTTAAATAACGACGACGAAAAATGTAACAAAATTTCTACAGTAAACTTATGAGTTGTTGAGAAAATAAAAATTAACTCTTATCATCGAAAATAGCTAAACTTATTCAGTTATTAGTTTTTGTAATCTCTTATTGTTCGCAAACATTTTCTGTAGATTTTCTGGAATTTTTATGAAAAAGATCACATTTTGAAGAATTTGTAGAAATCTGCAAAAAATTCGTAAAGAATAACAAATTTAATTTAATGATGAAAAAGAAATAATTGATTCTAACATTGATTTATTGGCAAATTTGTATCGAGAAATATGTTTCTAAACATCTAATTAGTTTGAATTTTTGAAACATTTTTCGTCGTCGCTATTTAATAATTGAAAAAAAATCGATTCTCAAAACGTAACCACCCAAATTGATGAATTTAAACGTCGATTTTGCGCTCAAACTCGGTAATTAACATCGTGAAAACGTTTTATATGTCTCAAATGAATCCTAAAAATTTCTCTACATTGCTACATTTTCAGTGCAACTTCCATAATTGCCGGTCACTCCCTTTAAAACATGAAATAAATATATGGTTAAAACATGGAAAATAATATGGAATGAGCAGAATTTTATAAAAATATGCAAAAAAAAATGGATTACAATAAGCTTTGAGCACAGTTTCAAATATGGTTAAAATAGGGGTAAAATGTAGTAAAATTAAGGTTAAAACGTTGTAAAAATAAGGTTAAAATGTGGTAAAAATAAGGTTAAAACATAGGAAAATTAAGGTTAAAACAAGAAAGAAATAGGGTTAAAACTTAGTAAAAAATGTATTAAAACATAGTAAAAATAAGGCTAAAGCATAGTTTAAAAAGGATTAAAACATTTAAAATTGGATTAAAACATTGTTAAGGCTCAAACATTGTTAAAAATAAATGAGAAAAATATTGCTAAAATAATGGGAGGTTAATATTGTTTAGATTTGTAAATAAATGCACTGGAATAATTTGTCTTCATTAGTTAGTGCTAAATTAATTCAGAAAACATTTTATACTTTTTTTCTATGTTTGTATATATTGTTAATATAAACATATTTTCTATGTTTGTATATATTGTTAATATAAACATATTTTCTATGTTTGTATATATTGTTAATATAAACATATTTTTTATGTTTGTATATATTGTTGATATAAACATATTTTCTATGTTGATATATATTGTTAATATAAACATATTTTCTATGGTTGTATATATTGTTGATATAAACATATTTTCTATGTTTGCATATATTGTTGATATAAACATAATTTCTATGTTTGCATATATTGTTGATATAAACATATTTTCTGTGTTTGTATATATTGTTAATATAAACATATTTTCTATGGTGGTATACATTGTTAATGTAAACATATTTTCTGTGTTTGTATATATTGTTAATATAAACATATTTTGGCATTAAACGATGTTTTCTTTTTCTTTGTTAATTTATTTATCTATAAACTTAATTATTATTTTTTATTTATCTTTTTTATCTTACTCACTTAATTAACTTATACTTATTTATGTTTTTTTAATATTTGCTTCTATGTTTCTTATTGATACATCTTAAGAACATTAAGAAATATGTAATTTAATTTAATGCTATTGCATACCTGTAATCGAAAAATATGCCATCATTACATATTCTATACATTTATAATGCAATTCATACATATATATGTATAAATATTATATATATTATTTATAATGGATATCAAACATTCGGAAAGGGAAAGGAACTAAATACTTCCCACAAACTATCATTTTAAAACCTTACATCTATGTAACCTGATGGCATAGATCTCTGATATTTCAAACTTTGAATTCTACTGGATCAATTAGTTTAAATATGAATGGTCTACAACATCAGACTGCAAATAACAGAAATTCAAAATTAAAGTGTTTGATGGCGAGTAATCAGTTTCTATATGAAAAGAAAAGTAGTTGAACTGGGTAAGTGTGGTTCAACTACGCTGTCTGTATAAGGAGAACCTAAAACCTGAACGGAACACTCGCCACAAATTCTAATTTTCAAATCATTTTATCGTAACGTGTCACATGTCGTCATTATGTTACTAAGATAAAAGGGATTAGCAACTTGGTTGGAGGTTGTGGTGAGTGTTCATTTCTTTTCCTTTTCTTCAATTAAAACCTTCGAGTGAATTTTGAGCTTGAATAAGAGGTTGAAAACGGCTTATTTTATAACCCCCATTCATAAATTTTCAACTCAGGCCACTTGTTTTATTGTTGATATTTTCAATTTTTCTTACTTTTTTAATAATTTTTTACAGTCTCGGATATATTTAAGCATCTAACAGTATTAAAATATTAGCAGTTTTAAAAAATTATAAATTTTCAAATTTATAAATCCTAAAAAGTTACAAAAACACAAAACAATGTTTAGGCATTCTGCAGTTTTGCATGACTCCGCAATGTGGGTGTTTGGAGGTATGACAGATTTACAAGAGAGGGCAGATTTTTGGAAATTTGATTTCAGTAAGTATTTAATATAGTATTTAATATATAAATATATGTTTTTTACCTTTTGATTCACAACATGCAATACGGACATCCTAACAGAGGCTAGATTTAATAAATAGAAGAAGTAGTTGAACCGCGAAGATCAAATTAAACTACTTCTCTTCAGTTTGACCCTGCTGTGCACGAAAGAACTAGTTGAACCGATGATACGTGGTTCAACTACCTCTCACACGCATAACCGGTGAACCATTGCGGTCCTAGTTTGGACTATACCACCGCCAGTTAAAATTACTAAACCTGTGTGCTCGCTATTTATTAAATCTGAGCTGAAAACTTTAGAATGAGATATCCTTAATCCTGATCGCTTAATCTGATTATACAATGTACACACTTTTGATTTTATTCTTAATCCTCTTTTTTGGATATTCATACTGTATAAAAGTTACGTTTGATAACAATTACAGATACAATGCTATATCGATTGAACTAATATACCGATTGAATTAAAGTCAGCTGTTCACAAGCCGGCTTTTAAAGCATTTAAGCAAATATAAAGTTAATCATGTTAATATGAACTTATTAAACAATATATTTTATCACATTTTAGGACTAATCATTTCAAACGTTAGTCTTAACAAACATTAATCCAAAAGTTACATTTATTTAATCGATGTTTAGTTCAATTAATTTGACACAATAAATACCAGAAAAAACCGGTTTTTCAAAAGTTAAAGAGTACATCTTAACATGATACGCTGATTGGTTGAATTTTATACTACTTTCGTGGATATCGAATGCGTATTAATCTCGGGTTTAGTAAAACCAGGAGTTTAAGCATTAATCTTGATATCCATCATTCTAAAGTTTCAGCTCTTGTTCCATGATTTAGTAGTGTGTTCACACAACTATGCAGTACATTGAGTCCAGAAAAGTATGGGTTACACGCACCTCTGCCCCTTCAGTAAAAGTAAATTTAACCTATATGAAGCATAAAGTCTGACCGCGTCAACCTTGTTGCATCGGCTAGTTCTGAGCTGAAAACTTTAAAATGGATAAACTTTAATCCTGACTTCTTGATCCGAATATCCACTGTGGAAACTTTTCGTTTTAGTCCTTAATCCACTCTTTTTCTCTCTCCTTGGATATCCGTTAATTGTTTTCTCCAATGAGAATATTTCTGTTCTCTCATTGGTTGCCCGCTTTTCTCTGATTGGCTGCTCCAGTTTCTCACATGATTAAATATTAATTTGAATTTTATCGTTTTTCATACACTTTTAAGATAATCTTGCAAGATTATGTTAATCTGGAGATCAAGAAAAAGAGTGGATTAAGCCTTAATCCCGATATCCACTATTCAAAAGTTCCCAGCTCTGTCTATAGAGCTAGGTACAGTACAAACTGTGACCGGAAAGGTTGACCCGGCTCGGAAATTCAAATGTACTACGGCTGTCCGTGATTAAGAAAATAACACGTAAACAATCTTATTAATATTTGATGCAACTATTTGCACCATTTAATTGCTTGAAAATTATTTTACTCGATAAACTCGGGTTTATTTTAAATTGGACTTTTAAGCAGCTATAGAGCAAGCTGTACAGTACACATTCAGACTCCAGACAATACGGGACGGTACACCAAATTAGAAATACCCTTCTGGTGAACTTGATGTTCTTATGAAGTGAATTGGGTCTGTGTACGGTGTTTAATGCTCATTAGACCAGTATTACGTGTATTTTTTAATATAAACTTACGTAATATATTTATCAAAATCTGATTGAAATAAATGTATATTATACAGTATTGTGTTATGTATCTACTTGAACAATGCTAGGAGCCATTTTGTTTTATTGAACCAATTAGTTTTTACCAAATAGCTATTAACACCACTTGCGGTGCAAGACTGAGCAATTTGATAATTCTCAACAAAAGAGATTAATAAGTTTTGTTTTTAGTATACTAGAGCAAGATACTGTACTGTCATCAGAGTATACTAGAGCAAGATACTGTACTCTAAGAGTATACTAGAGCAAGATACTGTACTCTAAGAGTATACTAGAGCAAGATACTGTACTGTCAGAGTATACTAGAGCAAGATACTGTACTCTAAGAGTATACTAGAGCCAGATAGAGTAGTATGACTAAGTAAGGTGACATGTTTACCATAATGCTGATTATGTCCGGTAGTTTGGCAGGCTACATCATAATGTATACTTTATTCTGAAAATAAGAAAATAAGAATATCAGAAGGGTTAAAATCTTATATGTATATATCTATTAAAGGGATATCTTTTCATTCTACCGTCTTTTTTCTAGTTCGGACTCCACTACAGAATATAAGTTTAACATTTTTGCATTGATCGTTTATTCTTTTATACTTCAGCCTTTTAATGAAGATTTTTTATCTTCATATTGATACAGAAACAAGTCTAAGCAGGATATTTTCTTTAATGTCACAAAAACAATTAAAAACGAAAATAAAATTGATCAAATCTAGTTTTAAATTATTTTTTAAAATACGTGAAAACTGTCTTTTTTCATGTTAAGTGCGTTGAACAGTCTTTCTATCCAATTTGAAGCCTCATTAGTTTTCCATTTATTTGTATATTTATAGTTTCCCGTATGTGGAGACCAGTACGGAGTAAACCTGGACCTGGCTGTCTCCACTCCCATGCTGGAGTCAAGTTTCTCAACTCTCTTCTCCTCTTTGGAGGAGAGAGGGAGGGACAAACTCTCAATGAACTCTGGAAATTTCATTTTGGTGAGATACTTTTCATCACTGTTTAATCTTTTCCCTGACGACTTGCCCCACAAATCATCGTTAGAACTGATATCATCTTAATTATTCCTGGTCTGGTCCTATCTAATCCTACATCTTTTCCTATCTAATCCTGCATCTATTCCTATTAAATCCTGTATCTGGTACTATCAAATCCTAAATCTAGTCCTGTCTAATCCTACATCTTGTCCTGTCTAACCCTGCATCTTGTCTTGTCTAATCCTTCATCTTGTCCTGTATAATCCTGCATCTTCTCCTGTCTAATCCTGTATCTTGTCCTGTCTAATCCTGCATCTTGTCCTGTCTAACCCTGCATCTTGTCCTGTATAATCCTGCATCTTGTCCTGTCTAATCCTTCATCTTGTCCTGTATAATCCTGCATCTTCTCCTGTCTAATCCTGTATCTTGTCCTGTCTAATCCTGCATCTTGTCCTGTCTAATCCTGCATCTTGTCCTGTCTAATCCTGTATCTTGTCCTGTCTAATCCTGCATCTTGTCCTGTCTAATCCTGTATCTTCTCTTGTCTAATCCTGCATCTTGTCCTGTCTAATCCTGCATCTTGTCCTGTCTAATTCTACATCTTGTCCTGTCTAATCCTGCATCTTGTCCTATCTAATCCTACATCTTGTCCTGTCTAATCCTGTATCTTCTGCTGTCTAATCCTGCTCTTGTCCTGTCTAATCCTGTATCTTGTCCTGTCTAATACTACATCTTGTCCTGTCTAATCCTGTATCTTATATCTGTATATAATTTAATTTCTCCTGTAGCAACGGAGTATTGGGAGAAGCTAACCCCTGCTACAATTAAACCTCAACCTAGAGCTCAGACAATAGCTTTCGTCTTCAGTCAGTTCAGGTATCTAATTTAATTTAGAATCATTCTTCAAATATTTGATTAATCATTTAATGGAATTTGTCTAAGCAAAATTCTTGAAAAGAGTTTAACTCAATTTTTCTATTTTCCTTCTTCTTCAAACTCCACAAAATTCATCAAATCTTCTAAAATTAAATTGATGAAAATTCTTTCTTCAAGATTTTTTGAAAAGATATATTTTAGAATTTTATTCCATAATTTGATGTTGAATTCTATAGATGTGGAGGGGAGGTGAGATACATGGGCAGACCGGAGCAGGATTATTTCGGAGTTCCTTTAACTCCAAACCTTTCCAGGATCCGTCCTATGGCACGGTTGAGAGAGGAAGCGGAGACAATCCTAGATTCAAGGTATTTCTAAAACTAACTTCAACTCTTTTCTGGAAATTCAATTCTGTCCCTCGTGCAAAACTTCACGTCTCTGATGAAAAGGTGAACTGCAAAAGTCTAGTTTTTTCACTAAATTTTCTATATTTATTTCTTTTCTATTTCAAGCAGTACATGATTCTAAACATTCACCACTAACTTTAAGGTTCTAATCTCCATATGTTTTCAACCTGATGTTGTAAACCTTTGTACAAACTTTTAGATATGGCGTATTAGCATACTTTTAGATATATCATAATTTAAGTTTAAATATCAAATGTCTACAACATCAGGGTGCGAAGACATATGTATAAGAAGTTTGTGGCGAATATTCAATTCCTTTAATTATTACTCTAACTATTACATGAAATAGCTAGCTCTAGCTCTAGCGCTAGCTCAAATCTGTAGCTCACTGTGATTTAAAGGTCTCACGCGCTCAAGCAAAAATCTATGAGAATTTTGCCAATTACTTCTTAAAAACCAAAGCTAACAAAAAGTTTTTAGTAGTGCTAAAATGTACATGCAAAGGGCTACAGAAAAGCACAAGTAAGTTAGAGCGGTAAAATCTAAACCCAAGGTGTTGCGACACTTCAAAGTCAACCCTGTCTTAAAAATTAATGAGACTGTTCATAATCAGGCTGAACCTAGCTCAATAGACCTTAGTTCCGATACCTTTTTGCTCCCCCTTTGTATCAATCTCTCACCATCCATCTATCTGATTTTATGACACCCCTAACTAAACCTCGTAAATGAATGGTTTTATTTCTTGTTAAGCTCCGGGTGGTTTGGATGATAGGGTTTAATGGTGTTGGAGAGGAATAGTAAATATATATATCACTCAACTTAACATTAAACAACGTTCCAAAGTCTACAACACTAGGTTTAAAAGTTATCTATATATAAATTTAGCTTGTCTGTTTGTTTGTTTTGTTTGTATCCAATAAACGTCAAAACGGCTGAGCCGATCGGGCCCAAATTTTTTGTGGGACATAACGTGACCACAGGGAAGGTTTATGAATGATAAAAAAATTTTAAAATGTGTTTTAAAGGTTTTTAATTTTGTAAAAAAAAAAATTCTTGAAAATCCGCGATTTTTTTTTTAAATCCTCAAAAAAATTTTCTTCTTTGTTTTAAAATGTAAACAAAAAGAACATGTTCACAATTTAAATAGAAAAAGCCTAGTAAGGAAAATTATATTTTGAAGCGAGCATCGGTTCCTTCAGGAATTAAACCGATTTTGAACAAAAATTGGAAGATATAGAAAGAAATAAGTGCAAATGGAGAAATCAGAAATTTTAAATTCGATTTGAGCAAAAACTGAAATGTTGGTAATTTAATCTTTCTTGCTCATCTGTATCAATCTTGTAAAACCATTCTGGGTTGGAAATAAGAATTTAGTTTCTTTTTATATATTATTTTATCATTCTTCATCATCACATTTTAAAAGGAGTTTCGTTTCAATTTCAAGTGACCTATTATTTAATAAAAAAAGGCACTGCATGATTCACAACCGTACCCTCTAAAGTTTTACCTGATCATTAATGTGGAACACATCGTCATTTTTTTAGCTTGAAAAGTTTTTAATAATTGTATATGAAGCAGAAATGTGCAAAGTCTCTGAACAGAGAAACCACAATCAATTTTATTTTTCAAAAAGAAAGTATCTAATAGATTTAATGCATTCTTGATCAGACACAGTTTTGAAGGAGGGGATCGACGCGTTGTGAATTGAACTTGACACTTAATTAACGGAGCGTCATTTGAAATTATGCCTACCTAGTACCTACAGTCCTTTAACGTACGTCAACAAGTATGAAGCTAAAAAAAAACGATTAAGGAAAAGTGATTTTAAAAATAATTCCGAAAAAGAAAGAACAATTTTTCTGAAAAAATGTGAAAAAAATATGAAAATAGAATAAAATTGGAGAATGAATAAGTTTATTGTGCAGATATTTTGAATAGAAGGAACTAATAATGTAATATGAGCTAATTTATGGTTGGGGAATGTGACGGGGGAAAGGGGGCGGGAATGTGGAGGGGAATGTGGGGGGGGATGACAGGGGGGAGGGAATGTGGTGGGGGATGACAGGGGGAGGGGGAAGGAGGAGGGAAATGTTATGGAATAGATACCGGGTTGGAAGATTATATCCTAACGGGGTATTATTGTTGGAAGATATGAGGTTTTATGAATAAATTCTACACTATTACGAAGGAAGGGGTACTGGAACCTTGATAAAAGTATACCTGCTGGGGAAACCAGGGGGGGGGGGATAAATCCCCTGAAATCTAGGGATTAAACTGAATGAAACTGCAAGGTTTATGTTTAGTTGAATTATGCTGACTCTGCGAGACTTCATAGTTATATATTTAAACACTGCAACCCTGCCGAGTTTCATTATATAAAGTACAAACAAACCACGTTCAGGGTTTTCAGAAATAATTGTTTAATCGGAAAACTTGGAATTGTAAAGACTTTTTTAATCCACGAACCCCACTCCCCCCTCTCCTCCCTGCACCCATATAATGATCTTTTCTGAGTTTAAACTTATTTCTCTAATTTACTTTACAAAACTTTGAGTTTAAAAAAGTTAAAGGAAAAAGTTGAGATTTAAAGGGACTGTAAAGGAAAAATTAAAGGGGGTATAGGCTGAAACCTAAGTATTTATACGTCCGTATCACGTGACCAGAACTCCCACCAATGGCAGTGCAGTATCACTTGACCAGTATACTGCACTGCCATTGGTGAGAGTTCTGGTCACCTGATGATGTATAAATAATTAAACGTATAATTATGTATAATAATTATCAATTAAATCTATTAAAAATGAAATATTATTAAATTCAAATAATAATCAGGGCAAACCTATGTTACTTGGACACCTCTGGGATAACGTCGTTTCCAGATTGGTAGCGTATTTGCTGAATATGATCTGATTAACCTATTATTTTTATACAAAATTGTATATAAATATAGATAGATAGATAGATAGATAGATAGATAGATTTTTGTATAAAGGAACTGAGTTTTTGTCACAAACTCTACTTTTCTAATCTCTATATCTTAGCTACCTAATGTCGTAGACCTTTGATATTTCAAACTATGAATTCTGTTAGATCAAATAATCTAAGTTTGAAATATCAAAGGTTTACATCATCAGATTGTAAAGATATAGGGATTAGATAATTCGAGTTTGTGCCAAAAACTCAGTTCCTTTGTCACAGTTTTATATTAATTTCTCGAGACAGGAACATCAGATAGAACTCTCATGGGTTGCGATCAACTCCTGGGATAATTAGATTTTAGCCTATACTCCCTTTCATTTTCCTTTACAGTCCCTTTAAGAATGTAAAATGTTAAACTTACTTTTAGAATTTTGTTCAGGCATGAAGGAAGAAAATACACGTTCCTAGCTCCGGACTCCTGTAGTGAGGAAGAGAACCTGCCAGGACGGAATCCGCTCCAGGAGCGGAGCAACATACAAGAGGAAGGAAACCAGTTCACCCGGATCTCCAAGGACCTATATAGAGACTTAAAGAGACCTCAGCAGTTCCAGAGACTGGAGCAGAGTAGGCAGAATACGTCCAAGCTGAATTCATTGGCCAGAGTGAGTCAGCTGAACCTAACCAGGTTCAGCCAGTACTGCTCCTACTCTATGTTTAACAATGAGTCTACGGAGAGCCTGGAGAGTGGGACGGGGAGTCCGTGTAGTGTCAGACTTAGTATCAGTTCGACAAGACTTAATCAGGGAACCATTTCTTTCATTTTAACTCTTAATTCTTACTCTCCCGTTTTTTACGTTACCAACTTCTGTTTTATAGAGAGTGTAAGTAAATTTATGTGACCCTGGTTACATTACCGATTGACAACTGTACTTTTTGCACCTTTACATGAGCTTAGTCCATTTTTAAGAAAAACAAAAATATCTTTATAATTTTTAGCATACCAAGGTTTAAAAGAAACCGTTGTGAATTTGATGCTATAGTTGGAGGGTCACTTTACGCCGAGATTCGTTTTAATCTATTTTTTTTTATTTTCTCTTCATATCCTAGTAGGAACTCAATAAACTCAAACATACGAATTCCTCTCATTCCAGTCATCCGAATTCCTTTACCTCGCATATCTTCCCTCTTATACCAGTACTTTCTGTAGTTAAAAAAAACTTGAAAATATAGGTCTCGAAATATTTAAATTTGAACAATTCCCTAGATTGATTCAGTGTATATCCTTCTAATATTCATCATAGATGATAGATAGAAGTTAGTAGATTCTTATAAAAAGATTGTTTGCAAGATTTTAAAAAATTTAAAATACTTTGCTTTCAACTGTTCTTAAGCCTCTTTTGGGTCGTTTTTGGGGGAATATACTAACTTTTTCATCATCATTTAAACAAATTTGACAAATTCTTTTCCTTCAGACAAATCTTAAGTTGAGTTAAAATGTTTTCATCTAAAACTGATATTAAACTTAGAAATAATCCTCCGAATTAAATCTGATATTAAATTTAGAAATAATCCTCCGAATTGAAACTGATATTAAATTTAGAAATAATCCTCCGAATTAAATCTGATATTAAATTTAGAAAGAATCCTCCTAATTAAATCTGATATTAAATTTAGAAATAATCCTCCGAATTAAATCTGATATTAAATTTAGAAAGAATCCTCCTAATTAAAACTGATATTAAATATAGAAATAATCCTCCTAATTAAAACTGATATTAAATATAGAAATAATCCTCCTAATTAAAACTGATATTAAATTTAGAAAGAATCCTCCTAATTAAAACTGATATTAAATATAGAAATAATCCTCCTAATTAAAACTGATATTAAATATAGAAATAATCCTCCTAATTAAAACTGATATTAAATTTAGAAATAATCCTCTTAATTAAAACTGATATTAAATATAGAAATAATCCATTTAATTAAAACTGATATTTAATTTAGAATTAATCCTCCTAATTAAATCTGATATTAAATATAGAAATAATCCTCCTAATTAAATCTGATATTAAATTTAGAAATAATCCTCTGAATTAAAACTGATATTAAATATAGAAATGATCCTCCTAATTAAATCTGATATTAAATTTAGAAATAATCCTCCGAATTAAAACTGATATTAAATTTAGAAATAATCCTCTGAATTAAAACTGATATCAAATTTAGAAATAATCCTCCTAATTAAAAGTGATAGCAAATTTAGAAATAATCCTCCTAATTAAAACTGATATCAAATTTAGAAAAAATCCTCCTAATTAAAACTGATATTTAATTTAGAATTAATCCTCCTAATTAAAACTGATATTCAATTTAGAATTAATCCTCCTAATTAAATCTGATATTAAATATAGAAATAATCCTCCTAATTAAAACTGATATTAAATATAGAAATAATCCTCCTAATTGAAACTGATATTAAATATAGAAATAATCCTCCGATTCAAAACTGATATTAAATATAGAAATAATCCTCCTAATTAAAACTGATATCAAATTTAGAAATAATCCTCCTAATTAAAACTGATATTAAATTTAGAAATAATCCTCCTAATTAAAACTGATATCAAATTTAGAAATAATCCTCTTAATTAAAACTGATATTTAATTTAGAAATAATCCTCCTAATTAAAACTTATATTAAATTTAGAAATAATCCTCCTAATTAAAACTGATATTTATTTAGAAATAATCCTCATAATTAAAACTGATATTTAATTTAGAAATAATCCTCCTAATTAAATCTGATTTTAAATTTAGAAATAATCCTCCTAATTAAAACTAAAATTAAATTTAGAAATAATACTCCTAATTAAAACTAATATTAAATTTAGAAATAATACTCCTAATTAAATCTGATATTAAATATAGAAATAATCCTCCTAATTAAAACTGATATTTAATTTAGAAATAATCCTCCTAATTAAAACTGATATTAAATATAGAAATAATCTTCCTAATTAAAACTAAAATTAAGTTTAATCCCAAACTCAATACACTTGATTACATTAAGCTTTTCAATATTTCTTGGGAATAGTTTCCGGAAAGTTTATTCTCTAGTTTTCTAGTTCTCTATGTCTAGTTTTCTTTGTTGTCTAGTTTACTATTCACTATTTTCTCCATGTTCATTTTATTTTCTAGTTCCATGTTCAATACAAATCAATTTTTTAATATCCTATTAATCCCAAACTCAATACACTTGATTACATTAAGCTTTTCAATATTTCTTGGGAATAGTTTCCGGAAAGTTTTACATTTACAGATTACTTTCTCTCTCAAAGTTTTATAATAAAGAATAATAAAAAAGATATAAAAAAACATAATTTCTTAAAATTATTTGGATTTGAAAAATTCCAAAAAAAGTTCAGATTGAAATATATCAAGTTTTCATGTCATCATTTTAGTCCTGTATTGGATTATTTCTGTGACCTAAACCAATTATAAATGAAAGAAATAAAAATCAAATTAAATAGAAAATGGGTGATAACTATTCTCTAAATATATAAAATAAAGGAAAGTGCTAGAAAAATGTCTCGAGTTACAGGAGTGGTTAAAGTTTGCATAAAATTACAATTTTCCACAATTCCAATTTTATATTTGAATTCGGTCGGTTTATTTAAATCCCTTTTAGCTCGGATCCCGGATACTAGCAGCAGTTAAAGAACACTTTTCACAGATTTGAATTGTTTGTTTGTTTGTTTGTTTATACTTAAATTAGATCTTTCTACAGTTTCGTTCACTTAATCAAAATTAAATCCAGTTTGATTTTAAATTTATTTTATTTTTCAATTTCTTTTCCATTTCTATATTTTTTTTAGAT
>NW_019397107.1:92844-105188 GCF_000591075.1 Eurytemora carolleeae
TTCCCCTCTTTATTATTATGGACAGTTAGAATGCTCTTTTTCAATTTCTAAAATTATTTGAATTTAAAATGTAACTCTCAAAAGTTTCTACTAAACTATCGACTAAAAATACCTGTCCTATCCATTTAAAATGTGGGATTATTGAATACGGAATAGAATTTTGGATTACTTAAATACCATAGAAAGAAACTGAGTTCTTTGCACAAATTAAATTTTCTAATTCCCAATATCTTAAGAACCTTTGGTTTTTCCTACTTTGATACTCCTGTATGCCGCGTCCATTAGTGCCTGATCCAATCAGGGTTCAGTCATGCGTTTGTTGTCTATTATACACCAATAGAAATAGTATGGCGGTATCATCTATCTTTCTATCTCTCTCATTATCCAATCAGAGTTATGAATCCTTCAATCGGCGCTATCAGTAAATGGAAATATTTACTTCTACTGAAACTATTGTGATATTAAATGTTAGATCTAAAAGTATCCAAAGCTTGAAAGTTCTACAAGATCGGGTTTTTAAGATTTAGGGGTCAGAAAAATTATTTTGAGCCAGTGTTCTGTGCCTTAAATTAATTCAATATTGGATTATTTAGATAACCTTTTTTCATGTTTTTTTTTAGAGTGGCCATTTGTTTCTTGATTTGTTTGCCAATGAAAAGACGGGTTCGGGTTTGCAGGATAAGGACGGATGTCTGCTACCCAGAGATCAGCTCTCAGTTCCAAACTTTGCTAGTTTGCAGGCCCAGGCTCAGCAGGAGGAGGAGCTGGAAGAACTTGAGAACTCAGCTTGTTTCATACCAGCAGGTTTATTTTTATATTTACTACTATAGAACTCAGCTTGTTTCATACCAGCAGGTTTATTTTTATCTTTACTACTAGAGAACTCATCTTGTTTCATACCAGCAGGTTTATTTTTATATTTAATACTAGAGAACTCAGCTTGTTTCATACCAGCAGGTTTATTTTTATATTTAATACTAGATAACTCCGCTTGTTTCATACCAGCAGGTTTATTATTATCTTTAGTACTAGAGAACTCAGCTTGTTTCATACCAGCAGGTTTATTTTTATATATACTACTATAGAACTCAGCTTGTTCTGTACATGCATTTTGATAAACTTTCAAAATTAAAAAGGAATCGAGTCTTTGCCATAAACTTTGTTTTTTTAATTTCTAAAACTTAAGATATTTAAAACTAGGATTTCTGTTTATCAAATAATCTAAATAATCTAACTCCTACTTGATAAATGATCATAGAAAGTTTTGAAAGGGTACCATTGTCAATCGGACATTTCACTCTATTAATGAAGGGTCAATTAAATTTACGTTTACAATGGCTTTAACTTTCTGAATCTGTGGATCTCATTGTATTCTGTTTGAGTAAAAAAAGTGGATCTGTACTATTTTTGTGTTGATCTCTGATAGAGTTTTTAGGGATCTGAACTAAAATAAACCAAGGACAATTGTTTTCATAAACAGTTCTAAAAAGACTCTTTAGAGAAAGTTTCGTCTTTGATAATATGTCTCTCTTTTGTGTGAGTTTTGACTTTTTATAAAGTTTTCTTTTGTCTTTGATATTTGTTTTCTTTTCAATAGTTAGAAAGCTGTTCTCAAGAGGAGTACATTAGAACAATTCTTAACAATAAATCAGGAATCTTTAAGGGGAATATACACGTAATTTCATTTACGTGCCTGAGTAACAATGAGGGAGAAATCAATGTTTCTCTATTTTGAAAAGTGTTGAATCATCAAAGGCGGTTTAATGGGGATAGGGAGTGAGA
This sequence comes from Eurytemora carolleeae, assembly GCF_000591075.1. Taxonomy (NCBI): domain Eukaryota; kingdom Metazoa; phylum Arthropoda; class Copepoda; order Calanoida; family Temoridae; genus Eurytemora; species Eurytemora carolleeae. The sequence goes on from NW_019397107.1 coordinate 94,627, forward strand.
CATCCCACTGGAAATATCTGGGGCGGAACTAGAGAGAGTAAATATACTCCTTCTGACCCTTTAATTTTGATTTTTAAGAATGGATTTTTGTTACTCATAAAATATGTAAAAACCGTGCGCGTTCTATATTTCGAGTATCCCCCCTCCCCCTGTAAAATATCGTAACCCGCCCATGACTCCGTTGTTGTGCTCCGGGTTTAGTATCTCTTATCAAGAAATCAGAACGGAAGGATTTCAGCTTCCGATCCATTGTTCTCGAACCTTCTCGGAGAATATGAAACCCTTTAAGGGACTATAAACGGTATTTCAAGCTACACTCTGTTCGATTCAGGGGCGCGACTAGCACTTTTGTCAGGGGGGGGCGAAATTTAATTTTTGAAGGGTTTGGGGGGTACAACATTTTTTTGAAATAAAAGTGCTTTTAAAGGGTATAAAGTAAAAAACCCCGGAAATTTTAAGTTGTTGCATACAGATTTGGCTCAGTGTTCAATACAAATCAATTTTTTAATATCCTATGGCTTGTTTTTGTGTTCTTCTTAGATCTAGTGTATTATTTTCTCCATTTAAATAGTATATTTAAGTGGTCTATCTTTTTATATGTTTCTTAGCATCAGGTAGTCCTTGGCTTAATCATATTCACTCTGTGTATAACGTTCCGTATTATTATATGTTAACTATATAGTCATTTTATTGTTGGTGTTTGTAGTCTGCATTAAGTAGTTCTGTAAGTACTTTGTGACTATCTTTCATCTGTCAATAATCCGTCTTTCTGTATCCTTTCTGTATCCTTTCTGTATCCTTTCTGTATCCTTTCTGTATCCTTTCTGTATCCTTTCTGTATCCTTTCTGTATCCTTTCTGTATTCTTTCTGTATCCTTTCTGCATCCTTTCTGTATCCTTTCTGTATCTTTTCTGTTTCCTTTCTGTATCCTTTCTGCATCCTATCTGTTTCCTTTCTGTATCCTTTCTGTATCCTTTCTGTATCCTTTCTGCATCCTTTCTGTATCCTTTCTGCATCCTTTCTGTTTTCTTTCTATATTCTTTCTGTATCCTTTCTGCATCCTTTCTGCATCCTTTCTGTTTCCTTTCTGCATCCTTTCTGTATCCTTTCTGTATCCTTTCTGTATCCTTTCTGCATCCTTTCTGTATCCTTTCTGCATCCTTTCTGTATCCTTTCTGCATCCTCTGTTTTCTTTCTATATTCTTTCTGCATCCTTTCTGCATCCTTTCTGCATCCTTTCTGCATCCTTTCTGTTTCCTTTCTGTATCCTTTCTGTTTCCTTTCTGCATCCTTTCTGTATCCTTTCTGTATCCTTTCTGCATCCTTTCTGTATCCTTTCTGCATCCTTTCTGCATACTTTCTGTTTCCTTTCTGTATCCTTTCTGTTTCCTTTCTGTATCCTTTCTGTATCCTTTCTGTATCCTTTCTGCATCCTTTCTGTATCCTTTCTGCATCCTTTCTGCATCCTTTCTGTATCCTTTCTGCATCCTTTCTGCATCCTTTCTGTTTCCTTTCTGTATCCTTTCTTTATCCTTTCTGTATCCTTTCTGCATCCTTTCTGTATCCTTTCTGCATCCTTATTTTCTAGTAAGGGGCTATACCCCTTTACTTATTTTATAGCCTACAAAATTCCTGTTAGGTCGATATAATCCTCATTTTTCTTGATATACTTTGCCATTTCTTGTTCGTCAGTTTTCTTGTTTTTTTATCTTTATTTGCAAGTTATTAAAAAGTTGTCCACAATCATGATCATGATGATTTCTTTCAAATCTTTGCTAGTGAAGGGCAACACAGTCGCCCCCCCCCCCTAGTTGCGCTTCTGGTTAGATTTAAAACGGTATCCTTCAAAGCTTTTTCTGATGAAGTATAAATTAGATAAAACTGTTATTTTCATTTGTGTCTCCACAAATGTACTTGCGCATTTCTTTCGACAGAAGCAATGAAGAAAATAAAACAATTGAACACTTTTTAAGGTAGAAAACGTCATCTTTAACATTATTAGATTAGGGTTTGAAGGACACCCTTGTGAATTTGGCATGCCCCTTTTTTAACTGGGTGGTCCCTTAAAACTACAACAATAGTCCTCTTGACTCAAACAAACTTTTCTCGCGGGGAAAATAAAATTAAAAAGTTTTTATTTAATGTCCTTATTTAGTTTATTTACGACTAATTATAAATCCTAAATAATAAAGATAAAAACCTTGTAAATTCTTTATAATATATATATCCGTGGAGTTTGCGGCGAAGCACAAACCTAATTCTTATTCTAAACTCGGAATATCCCTCCATAAATATCTGAAGCTATATTTGGAGTTTATGGATTTTTATGAATACGGAAATTTCTTTGGCTCTATCTTTATTACCTTGCATAGAACTGCACCATTTTATTTTCTTCCGCAATAAAACAACTTAAAATTCATTTTTTGGTGATTCACTTGAGCCACTGAGCTTAAACTAATGAATATCTATCTTTTTGAATCCTTAATTTTCATAATTTCAGAAGAGATCAAACTTGAACGCGGAGCGACCAGGAGTGACAGTGAGTTCACGTTTCAGAGTTATGATTGTAGCTCCAGGTCCTCAACCTTACCGTCATCCAGGAACCTTGACTCAGTCAGGCTTATAGACCTGGAGGAAACAGGAGATGAGGTCAGTATCATTTACGTATCCGTAAAACCTTAATCTGATCAATAATATGGAAGATACCGTCGTTTTCCTGACTCAAAAACAGTTTAATTTCTTCATTGTTTCTTATAAGCAATAAATGCGCAAATTTTTTACACTTCAGAAATATTTTAAATGTTAAGAGAATCAATTTTAAAGTAGAAAAACCAACATATTTATAATCTCTAATCATCTAGTTCTCTAGTTCTCTAATGCTCTAGTTCTCTAGTTTTCTAGTTCTCTATTGATCTAGTTCTCTAATTTTCTAGTTCTCTATTGATCTAGTTCTCTAGTTTTCTAGTTCTCTATTGATCTAGTTCTCTAGTTTTCTAGTTCTCTAATGCTCTAGTTCTCTAGTTTTCTAGTTCTCTATGTCTAGTTTTCTTTGTTGTCTAGTTTACTATTCACTATTTTCTCCATGTTCATTTTATTTTCTAGTTCCATATGTTCTCTATGTCCTCTTTGTCCTCTATATTCTCTAGTTTCCTAGTTCTCTATGTCTAATTTTCTAGTTTACCATGTTCACTATTTCACCGTGTTCATTATATTTCTTAGTTCCATATGTTCTCTATGTTCTCTATGTTCTCTAGTTTTCTAGTTTCTTTAGTTAACACTGTTCTCTATGTTCTCTATGTTAGCTAGTTATCAATGTTCTCTGGTTATCAATTTTCTTTAGCTTTTTATATTCTCTAGTTACCAATTTTCTCTAGTTATCTTTTATTTCTAGTTCTCTATGTTTTCTAGTTCCCTATGATTTCTAGTTCCCTATGTTTTCTAGTTCCCTATGTTTTCTAGTTCCCTATGATTTCTAGTTCCCTATGTTTTCTAGTTCTCTATGTTTTCTAGTTCTCTATGTTTTCTAGTTCTCTATGTTGTCTAGTTCTCTATGTTTTCTAGTTCTCTATGTTTTCTAGTTCTCTATGTTTTCTAGTTCTCTATGTTTTCTAATTCAATTATATATAGGTCCCCTGAGTTCTTTATATTTTCCAGTTTACTATTTTCTCTATCTTCTTTATTTATTTTCTCTTTGTTTTTTTTTGTTCTCTATATGGTCTCAATGGTCTCAGGCTCTCTAAGTTACTTATGTTCTCTAGTTCTCTATGTTTTCTAGTTTATTATGTTCTCTATGTTCTCTAGCTCACTATGATCTCTAGTTCTAAATTTTCTCTGATTCTCTATCTTTTCTATGTGCTTTATGTTCCATAGTTAATTTTGTTATCTGTAATTTCTAGTTCTCTCTGTTATCTATATGTTTTTAGTTCTCTAGTTAACCATTTTCTGTATGGTCTCTATGTTCTCCATGTTCTTTATGTTATCTATGCTAGATCTTTTGTTTTCTCAACCTCAGTACTATAATATTTATTCGTGTCTGTCAGGTTTAAAAGTGAGGATGAATTATTCCAGTATAAAGTTGTGTATTACAGGACAGTTCTGTCTCCGGGTATGACAGTTTAGAGGCAGTTAATCTCTCTTTCTCCAACCCTCACTACATGCGACCTGATCTTACCTCACTTCAAAACAATAAGGAGGACGACATACATTCCAGGTAAAAGTTGGAAATTGTCAATTAAATTCGGAGAATCACGCTTCCTGAACTCTAAGTTTCCAGATCCTTTAAATATTTCAAAAACTGAAATTTTTACTCTTTTCAGGTTTGCCGAGGCATTAAAATCTCCGACAACTGGAGATTCTCCCTCCTGTCAGGTGGAGCTCCGAACCCGTCCTAAGAGTGATTTTGTTGAGCGTCCGGAGAATCCATCCTTCCGAACCCGTCCTCTTTCCCATCTAGAGCAATCCGTCCGGGACAAGGTTGGGTTGAAAACCGTTGAGAACAGGGTTTCTCCGGTAGCTGATCAGAGTTGGGAGCAGAGTGAGCTCCAACTTCACATGTATATTGTCGGAGGACGGGAGGTCGGTCAGGTTACAGTGTTTAGACGTCCTCTCTCAATCTGGAAACTGGATTTAACAAAACTATGAGAAGATCCATTATCCTCTTAGACCCCCCCCCTCTCTCACCCCAACACCAATTGTTAAATTAACTCTTTTAATGTTGTTTATTTATTGTTAAATATTTTCTTTGTGTCATGATGTAAAGAATATTCTAAGGGGGCCAACCTTTACCACATTTGCTCAGTTCCGTTTCCTGTTTCCAAACCGGAATAATTCAATCTTTCTCTAAACTTAGTGGTTTTATAACTCAATAGACTGCCAAACTCTAAAGAAACAAAACGGAATGTCCCTGACGAAATCATGCCAAGAAATGTGATCTAAATCTAGTCTTTCCATAATGTCACTAGAAATATTGAAATAGAACAATTGTTTTTCATTTAAACCTTTGTAAAAATACTTTTATGATTGAAGCCTTTTTCATTTAATTGATCACATTTTATGTTTTCATGTTCTTAACAATGAATTATATCTGAAGCAATGAAAAGCATAACAATATTTTAGAAACAATGTAGTAAAATATTATTGAACCTAGCTTGGCAATATAACCTAAATATCAAAACTTAATCTGAAAGAAATTGAGTTTTTGCCACAAACTGTGATTTTCTAATCCCTTTATCTTTGCAACCCAATGTCGTATACCTAAATTATTTCAAACTATGAATTCTGTTGGATCATATAATCTAAGTTTGAAATTTTAAAGGTTTACACTAATAAAAAAACATTATTTGACTATTATTTTGACTTTGTAAAATGTTTTCACACAAAAAGAAACGAAATAATTTAAAATAAATGCCAAGTTTCACACTTAAATGCAGAAAAAGATTGAGCTTAGGATAAACTCCAATAAAACGTTCAAGCTTCGAGCAGAGCACATTTTTAAATCATTAAGGGAGAAGAAGGAATAACAAAACCGATAATAATTCTTGTATAATTCTAATATTTAAAATAAAATTTAAGTATTAAAACTAATTTACAATAACCTTTACAGTATTAGTATAACCATTATACAGTAAGTTACAATATATAACAGTAACCAATTTAGAACGTTACATAACAGTTAAGTAACAGTACAATAACATATGCAGTACTTAACAGCTTTGTTAGCTGAAATACAAGACTTATCGTCAACTTTGTTCATTTTTTTACCGCCCTTTGACCAACATTACCCACCGACCTATGATTCCCGCAACAGAGAGAAGTTAAGTCACTTAACGTCCCTTAGGACAGTTATGTAAAATAACCACCCGCTCTGGGAAGTTTTCAGGAAAAAATTGCACATTTCCATGCTTAAAAGACGATAAAATGGCGTACAACTACTTTTTCGGGTAATTAAAAATTTTACTTAAACATTGGTTCCCAAGACCAATTTTAGTTCAGTTCAGTAAAAGTCCCTTAACTTCTCTGTAAAGTAGTTGTAAATAATTATTATTTGGAGTTTTAATCTTTTCTCTACGCTAAAGATTACTGAATTAAACACTGCAATAAATACATATCTAATCTTTCAAATATCTTTATTAACTGAATTTTATTTTATTTTATTGAATCATATAAAAGCAAAACTCTCTCATTCTACTCAATTTATTTAAGCAAGAAGAAAGTTTATTCTTCTACAAATATTTTACATTTTTTCTTCAGAAAAAAAAACAGAATTTTAGGCTAAAAAATTATTTCTAAATAATATGATGTGCCAAAATTGTAAGACCACGCCAAAAATATGCGTCACCAAAAATGTTTACAATATTATGTTTCCATTGTGATTTACAAAAATAATAGATAAATATAGTTTAGTTAATGTTTAAGTTGCTTTTTTACATCTTTTTTCTGTTTTAATTTTAATCAAACATGATAAATGAAACGATGATAACAAAATAAATAGTCCCCCTCCTGCCAATTCTAAAATGTGGTCTGCCTTAACTATTGTGCGGTTAATATTACCAGATCTTTATGCAAAGTCGTCTGAATAGCTGTCAATTAATTCCGGGTCTTTCTGTCTATAATAATATGTAAAGAAACTAAGTTTTAGCCACAAACTCAACTATTCTTATCCCTATATCTTGGCAACCCAATGTGGTAGACCTTAGATATTTTAAACTATTAATTCTGTTAGATCAAATAATCTAAGTTTGAAATTTCAAAGGTTTATATTCACTGATTGCAGAGATATAGAAATAAGAAAATTTGAGGTTGTGGCAAAAACTCAATTCCTTTATAAATTAGTTTTCTAATACTTGTGCGTAATGTATGTATGGTGGAGAAGACAAAGTATAAAGTTGGCTGCAGATAAAAGTTTGAAAGAAAAACAGTTTGAAAGAATTCAGAATATTTGAATAAATAGAGAAACCCGGATTATCATAAAACAATGTCCTCAACTAAAAATAGAAGGTTGTGCTCAATAAATATGTCACTTGCGCTATAAAACTTTGAATGTTAAAATTATAACTCAATTTTTCTCTCTTATTTCTTTTGTTTTTAGGAAACCAAATTCCAAGGGTTCGAAACTTTTATATTGTTAACTCACTCAGAAAGCATTAATCCCTAGTCCAAAAGATATCCAATTAGGAGCGTCTGCAATGAAAACTAGCCAATCAGATGTAACAAATAATTTATTTCAGTATTACGAGTCAGCTGTTTCTTAAGGATTGGTGCTTCAAATCAAAAGTTTTCTTAATGGCTCTCGAGCTAAGATGGTTCTTGTAGATCAGCCCTATCTTGTTCAACAGTTCCTACCTCCAGGTTTGTAAACTTGTGTTTCCTAACTGAATAAAGGAAATATATTTGCCTAGTCCTGTGCAGAAAATGGTTTAATCCCGAGTTTAACTGCACGCAAGGGATTTGTGGTTTATCTCTGCTCCAAGAGGTTGAATTATGCTCCAGGGATACAGAACCACCTATTAGAGCACTTCAAACTCCGGTTCAGATGAGGTACCGTATACTCACTTTTAAGCAGAGTCTGAGCAAGTTGTACAGTATGCATACAGACTATTGACGGCAGAACGTGACAGTACACCGGTTGAATCATCTCAATCTCGCAAGATTTTGTTAGAGGGAGATCAATCTGGTTCAAACATGATGAGGAAAAGTTTCAATATTCACAAGCCTCAAAGCATCGAGGAACTTAGTTGGACCCGGTGAAGGAACTGATCGGAAGCGTATACAAGGGGGGGGGGATAGGGTGAGCCCCACTGGAAAGTTAAAAAAGTTAAAAGGAATTGAGTCTTTTTCATAAACTCAAATTTTCTTATCTCTTTATCTTTGCAACCTAATGGTGTCAACCTTTGATATTTCAAACTGTGACTATTTGATTCAAAAGAGTTCATATGGCAAAGACTCAATTCAGGAGAAAACTTGTTTAGAAGATTATGAAAATAATTTTAGTTTATAAAAAGTTGGTATTGCTGCAATCCCGAAAGGGGGGGTGGATTCTGGTTGTATACAACTAGACGAGATTACTTATATGATATTCTTAAATCAAAACAGATTTAAGATTTGTTGTTTAAGCATGATGGAGAAAACGTAAAACAAAGCTTAGGTCAGAATTGATCACATAATCAGTTGTTGGCTGAATTTTTGGAATTTTTAAAACTAATGTAGAAAAATATTTTATTTTGAAGGGGTTTGCAAATATCGTGTTATCAAGACACTTTATAATGTTTATGTTTTTTCTGCTAAAGTGCTATATATTCCTAGAGGTGATATAGTCTCAAAATATTTGTTGGCTTCAAAATGATAAATGTTAAAAATAATAAATTACATCAGGACTCTCCTCATGTTCTAATTTAATCCGTATATCTAATTGTAACCTGATATCTATCCCTTTGAAATTACAAACTATGAGTTGCTAGATCAAACACTAAAAAATCCAAGTTCACCTCAGCTAAGAAGTAGAAGTAGGTTTTAAAAACAAATACGTACAAATATTGTTTATATGGTTATTTTCTTCATATTTGTTAATTCTACATTGATAAATTGATCATGATAGATAGATAGATATATATTTGACTAAATATTTAATTAAAAACAATTTCAATTGCACAATTTTTAAATTTTAATTTAGCCAGGGCCTCTCTAACCATTGTTGGTTGTTTTGAATGAGAGGCCCTTCTGCAGCGATACATACATGTTCAATTTAAATAAAACCTAATAAAACAAAAATAATTTAGAACTAAAGAAAAAGGAGGAAAAGGAAAAGTAGTAGATAGAGGAAAGGTATTGAAGAATAGAGAGGAAAAGAAGAAGAAAGGATTGTTTATGTTTTATTTTGTTTTGTTATAATAACAGGGGAAAAGGGATGATTATAATTAAGCAGAAAAGCTCGAAATATTTTGGTTGCCTAATAATCTCACGAAAACTTTTGAGTATAACGCCTTTTTTCAGTCTAAACTACACAACAATGTTCAAATGGAATTTTCTCTAAAAGGGCTCGACAGGAATTTATAAAAATCTACATGCTAGTTCGAGACATTTAGAGTTTGAGGCGATAATCAGTTCCTTTATGCTATTAAAACTAAAACGTCAATGTTCTCCCAATATATCTTATTATATATATACAACCCAAGATATATTCCCCAGGGGTATTCCACCACGTGCACTCTCCACGCATCACATTTTTACGACAATTTGTTTCCCTTCTACTGAACCGAGATATTAAATCTGAACATTTTTACAAGAAAATGGTGTCAGACAATATATATCTATAGCCTTTTACAGTTTTTGTCAGAATCCTGGTATGTAATTTATAGCACAGATCAAGTACATAGATCATAGTACAGAGTGCATAATACAGACTACAGAATACAGAGTACAGAGAAAACAGAGAACAGAGTACAGAGCACAGAGTACAGAGTACAGAGTACAGAGTACAGAGTACAGAATACAGACAGAGTAAAGAGTACAGAGAACAAAGAACAGAAAACAGAGAACAGAGTACAGAGCACAGAGTAGTACAGAGTACAGAATACAGAGTACAGAATACAGAGTACAGAGTACAGAGTACAGAATACAGAGTACAGAGTACAGAGTACAGAGTACAGAGTACAGAGTACAGAGTAAAGAGTACAGAGTACAGAGTACAGAGTACAGAGTACAAAGTACAAAGTACAAAGTACAGAGTACAGAGTTCAGAGTTCAGAGTACAGAGTACAGAGAACAAAAAACAAGGAACAGAGAACTGAAAACAGACTACATATTACAGAGTATAGAGAATAGAGGACAGAGTACAAAAAACAAAGTACAGAGAACAGAGTACAGAGAACATAGAACAGAGTACAGAGTACAGAGTACAGAGTAAAGAGAATAGAGTACAGATAACAGAGAACAAAGGATTACTTAGAACAGAGTACAGGGTTAGTACAGAGTTCAAAGGATTACTTATCACTGAGTACAGAGTTAGTACAGATTACAAGGTATAGAGTACAGAGTACAGAGTACAGAGGATAAATGTAAAGGTTACGAAATTTAGGACAGCGCAGAGTATCGTCACGAAACCCGGTATTGAAATCCGGGTTTCGTAAATGGGTTAAGAAGGAAAATAGTTTAAAATAGTACAGAATGCAGGATAAAGAATATAGCGTATTTGGAAAATAGTTTTAAATAGTACAGAATACAGGATAAAGAGTACAGCGTATTTGGAAAACAGTTTAAATAGTACAGAATGCAGAATAAAGAGTACAGTGTATTTGGAAACTACTTTTAAATAGTACAGAATGCAGGATAAAGAGTACAGCGTATTGGGAAAAGGTTTTTAAATAGTACAGAATGCAGAATAAAGAGTACAGCGTATTTGGAAAAGAGTTTAAATAGTACAGAATGCAGGATTAAGAGTACAGTGTATTTGGAAAAGAGTTTAAAATAGTACAGAATGCAGAATAAAGAGTACAGCGTATTTGGAAAAGAGTTTAAATAGTACAGAATGCAGGATAAAGAGTACAGCGTATTTGGAAAAGAGTTT